>NC_070591.1:28189044-28399044 GCF_027409825.1 Scomber japonicus | reverse complement strand
AGGGGAGGCTCAGAAGCTCAGACATTGAAAACAACTGTATTAAATTAATAACCGATGAATCACTTTGAGTCATTTTTAAAGGGATTAAATCTCTGGCTCCAACTTCTCAAATGTGACTATTTCCTGTTGTTTTTAGCCTTCTATGATGTTAAAGTACATATAATTGGGTTTGTGGACTGTTGCTCATAATAAAAATAGAGATTTCCTATAGATAGAATGTCATCTAGGGCTTTGGGAAACATTTTTCACCATTTTCTTAACCCTAACCCTAACCCTGACCAAATGATGCACACCTAATAGAGATATTATTTTCAATATGGTGTCAAGTGACAAAAATGTCCTTATTTTATTAACAATCCAGATTTGAGACGAATATGTGTCTGCATATAATGTGCATATAGAGGCTTTGTGTGCACCTCCCTCTGCATTAGTGCATGTATGTGATGTGCTGTGGCCTGGCTGCTCACCATATGGCAGCAGGGACATGGAGAATCTCTCGCTCTCTAGTTTTCTCTATCTGTGCCAAGCTCTGTTGTTCCTCCTCCATCCCTTCCCCTCCCTCGCTTCCGTCAGAGAACCCGCCATGCTGAGCTGCTCGGGTGTACTCTCACCTCCCCCACTCCCTCCATCCCTCCTTCCATCCTGCCTTCTTTTCCTTATATCACACTCTCTAGTATTCCCGTACAGTTTCTGAAGGGACGTACGACTCTGAATAAAATTATCTCGCGGACCATCTGTGATTGCTCTAATTCGTTTCCACAAATATAGACTTTTTTTTTCTTTTCTTTTTTTTTAGGAATTGGCTTTAAAAGTTTTGGTTATAAAATAAATGAACAAAGAATGCCGGCACAGACGTGGGTTTAGGGAAATCCCAACAAAGACGGAAAGATGATTCATGCCAAAACTGACAGTTGTGATTTAATACACAACAGTATGAGCGCTTGAGCTTACCAAACCACCAAACTAACTCTTCCTCCTTCATTTCCTCCTCTACTATTCTCACCTCCCCCTACCTCCACTTTCTCTCAATATACTTCCCTGACTGCCTTTCCACCCACTCGCTCCTTATCCTCGCTTTCTCTCCTTTCTTCGCTCCTTCTCTCTTTCTAACTCCCTCATATGAATTCCCACATTCTTTACAGATGGTGCCCATCTTCCTATCAAAGAGACAGTCTCTCTGAATCCAATTTGTAGATTCTTTATTGTGATTCTCATGACTATTAGCATCAGCGCTCCGTTTCTTTCTCTCTAACAGTTACTTGAAGCACCGTAAAGCGTGGAGCAATTGAGAAAAAGGGTTCTGCTACGGAGGCATTTTCACATCAAACTGTTTTTGTTGAGGGTAAGGTTGGCAGAACCATGGGGCACAAGCTGAAACATTAATGACCGATGAATACTGAAGAGACTACTTGTGGCAGGTAAATAGTTTAACTCCTCTGTAAGAGTCACCTAATCCTTCTTATGAACCATCGCCACTTAAATGACAAATAATACCAGTGTGAATGTTATGTAAAGCCTAATCCATTGTATAGTATAGTAGCCATACTCTGCACCAACTCGGTGAGGGACTTTGAGGTGTGTCAGCTGAAAAAGATGATGTGGAAATGTCCTGTATTTACAGACAATGAACTAGAAGTCTTAAGCCACCATTAGATTTGTTGTTTTAGCAATGCTATTAATGACTATATATAATTATTTCTTAGTCTCTTAATTAGAATACAACCAAAAAATACAGGAAATGTGTATGCAGTATTGAAAAACAGAAAAGAAAACAGCTTCTATAGGCTAAAGTGTGTAAGTATTCAGACCTCCGCTTACACTGGAGCTCTCTTAAACCTAAATTGAATGGAACCTTAATTAATAATAATATTTATAATTAATGTTACATTTTGTGTACATATTTCCTGTATTTTCTGTTTGTATGATGGTGGTGGCCTAAGACTTTGGCACAATACTGTACCTCCACAAAAATAGACTTAAAGGCGACATATTGTGCACATTTTTTTCAGATCTGTGTTTTTAATCTGTGGTTTCTGGAACATCTTTGTATGATTTACAGTAAATTTCAGCCCCTCTGTTCAGCCTCTGTCTGAAACAGGCCGTTTTAGATACTGTCTCTTTAAGACCCGCACTCTGTTCTGATTGGCCAGCTTCTGAAAGTGACATCACAGCCAATCAGTAGGTATGAAACAAACTGTAGAAGATGGATTTCAATACTTTTCCTCATTCTTCGTTTGAAATGTCAACTTCTTAAATATATCCAAAATATGCCGGTGGACAACTCAGACAACACATGGAAACGTTAGCAATAGCTTTAGCAAACAAGCTAAAAGAACAGACCGCCAATTATGGGAATGCATGATGATCTATTTTCTAATTGTTGCAAACTAAGTGTTCAGGGCAAGTTGAAGTCTTTCTACATACATAAAATTTGCCTTCAACAATGAACAACTTATCTCTAAACTCCACTGCCTGCACACCAATTTCTTGTTACTTCATAGTTTCAAAGCAGGATTACAGTTGTATTCCCCTACAGTATAAAACTCACCATCAACAGTTCATAGTTTGCCACAAGCTCAGTGCTTTTAAATCACTTATAATTGATCCCAATGCACTTCAGGTGTATGTTAATGAGCACAACATGTGCTGCTGCATGCATGATGCCCTACAAATCCTTATAAACACTGAATGGTGAGGCCTTTTAGCTTTGATAATGCAATTCCTGACGTTCCAAGAATTTTCAAGGACCCGTGGACACCCAGCATGTCAGCTCTGGTGTGTGGGGAGGCGGGGAGCGTAGCAGAGGGGTCGCTCGACACATGTACTATGTTACCACCGGAAGTCAATAAGCCGACAACAACAGACCCCCCACCGGTCACTTTATCGATTATTGGCTCCAGTATCCCCACCTGGCCTTTGCATAAATGGACCAGCAACAGTATGGGGCCCATGGGAGGGTATTCACCAGCTTTATGGTGTTGCTCAAGTCATGTAACTCATCACTGTTTGTGGCTACATGGATATTAAAGAGTTCGCAAACTAACATACCAACACACACACACACAGTTGGAATTGGACAAATACCTCAGGAAGATTATTTTTAGATTACATTTAAGATGAGATAAAGAGAGTAAAGACTGATGAAGTGAGAGGGCGAGATGAGAAAAAAAGGGAACGACACAAATGAGAGAACAAAAGATAAAACATAGGAGAGAGAAAGAGAGAGAGAGAGGGTGGGATGGAAGGAGGGATAAAAGAGAGAGAGAGGAGGGACAGATGGAGAGAGCACCAGAGCCAACAGCAGAGCTAAGTGGGTAGTGTGCTCCCCAGACAGCGCTCCATATGGCCTGGCAACGCCATACACAGCCAGGCCGCACACACACACACACACACACACACACATACACACACACAGCATGTGTACACGCAGACACACAGCATGCATACACACACAGCTACTCGAATACACATGACACAAACAATTCACACACGTAGTGCATATTCGCACATTGCCATGTTTCCACACATGTACAGGCTTCAGTCTGAGGGGGGACGCGACGGGGTGATATCCCCTGTTCTTAAAAAATGACATAACCATCCGCACTGATATGTCACTATTCTGTCTTTTTATTAAGTGTGACACATGATATAATCAAAATCCTGACGTTTAGTGTATCTATCAATATGTGTTACATTTGAAACTGCTCGGATGTACATTTCCAAGCGCAGTTCTCAAGAGGAGCGCTTGTTTTGTTGTGTGTACAGCCTTTATGAGCGGAGACACCCCCCTCAGCTGAGTGTTCTCCAATTTCTTTACGTGATTTAGAATTAAGATAAGTAAAGAAACATTTTTAAATCAGGTTTGTCCAACACTACTGCTTTCAAAAAAAAGGTGCTCACAAAACAAGGTCACCTTTGTTTGCTATATGGATGATTTCCTTTCCAATCCTGACAACAACACACAAAAAAACCTCTCAGCAAATCTAAAAGAGTAGGGGCTTGTGCCATTTGCCAATCACTGGATTACTTTTTCACACACACCAACATTGTGAAATGCAGAACTGGACAGATGGACCACTGGCCACTTTTTTTAGAAGCGGAAAAGAGGTTAGATACAATGATTAGTAACTCTAGTGCTTGCAAAGTACTGTTAGTCCTTGATCAGTCTTGTTACCTGAGAAAAGGTTTTAAAGGGTCATTCAGGTTTATTACAATTTGGGTCTTATTTTTGTCGTCTTGGACTTCTTTTTCTAATAAGTATGATAACACTGTATTATTATCATACTTTCTGAACTGTTTGGGGAGTGTTGGGAACATGAAGACATTGCTACAATAAAATCTGACGAGGCAAAAAACAAGAGGAGTCAGATCAGATTATCTAAACCACTTTATTTGAAGGTGAAACTGAAAGTGAGCACACCTGAGATGTCTATAATAATCCCTCATTGCACACTATGTGCATGTACTTCTATTGCAAGGACCAAGAAGTCGGTCTGTAAAGGTCTCATTAAGGTGCTTGGTGGATCGTCTAACAGCATCTGAAACCTGTGATGGGACTACACACCATACAACTTGATTCCTTTGTAAGCATACCTTAAACCATGGACATTATGACAAGGGACAACATGGGTAATAATTTCAGCAGTCACATTTGTTTTCTCTTTTAAAATAAATTAGGCTAACTTGGAACTTTGTTTAAAACCTGTATGGACAAATTTATTGCTTGTGTTTCTTTCCCTGCCACACCTTTAGAGATGTTCCCGCATTATGATGAATACAACGTAATTACAACCAATAGACAAGATGACCAGTTTACACAAATAAAACCAAAGTTGTAATAAATATTGAATTATCCTTCAAATAGTGCTTGACTATTCATGGTGTAACATTAATGTCAAAAATCTATGTTGACAAGGTGATGGACCACAAAGCAAGTCCACTGATTGTCCAGACAATCATACCTAACTGTGTGATTATGATAATATCTGGTTCATACCGTCACATCATAACACTCACATTCTTTACTTGTGACTATTCAAAATATCTAGTCATAACCAATTAAAAATGTGTAAGGCTTAATCTATGTTTTTATCCCTTTACATTGTAACGCTCTCAAACATACAGAAATGTAACTGAGAGTGTGTAAAATCCCTCTCCGGTCCCCGCTGGAGCAGAGACTCATGGGAAGACCAGGATAACAGCCAATCCCTGAAGGAAGTGAGGAAATGACTCCTCGCCAATCCCAGGGCTCACAGAGGTTACTACGGGGCTGCTGGGCCGTTGCCATGGTACCCTGCTATCAGGGGACACCTGGCCAATCACATTTAGTGATGTTAAGCGTAAACATCCTTACACTATAGTCACTATAGTGTAAGGATGCACTATATTGTAGATTGCATCCTAGTTGCCTCGACAGAAGCATGGGGTTGACTGTGCAGACATGGGTGGTTGGGGGAGGATGCAGGACTGGAGAGAGGCCCAAATAGCCTGTATGTTAAAGTAAAGGCACTTGGCCCAAATGTGGCCAGACTGGACCAATCTGTTGTTGTGGATTATATGAGTTCACACCAACATAATCAACACCATGCACAACTATTATGCATAAAATGAACATAAGTAGCAGAACATCAAGAGAACATACCAAGTGTTGAATGACTAACCATGTGACACTGCATGAACTTTACTCAAAGTAAAGACTAAAATGCTGATTCAGTAACACAAGGTCATTAATGAGACACACTGTGACATACTGTGGTGATATTATCGTGTGAAAGCCTTAAATCTTCAGTTATGGTGATTACAGTGGAAGGATTATATGTTCCTCTGCGGACTAAGAAACTTCTACAACTCTCGGCTTATTAAAAGTTTAAAAAACCCCATGAGATGAAACTCAAAAGTACATAGTGGTCAGGTTTAAAACAAGGCATTTCCTCTTGCAGCACTTTCAGATTGCCTGCAGCTCAATCAGTAGCTCACCAGAAATTTGTTCCATCTCTACTGAGCTGATCAACCTGACAAACGTTTGGCAGCGGATGACCGTCAGAAGCCAGGTTTCCCTGCCCACTTTATTTCCTACAGACGTTACAATAATTCTGTGAATAAATAATACACTATGATAAATACACAATAAACAGTTCATGTCTGCCATCCAGGGAATCCCCGAGCTATGTTTGTTTTTTATTCTTACTGAAATGAGTAAAGGAATGGCCAATATTCTCCTTTATGAGATGCTCTGTATTGCAATTAAGAAATGTTGATTGGGTTTATCAGCTAGTATGGCTAACAAATGCTAACCCTACTTTATGAGTAATTACTTTTTTCATCAAATACCAACTATAAAAAGTTACAACAACTTCACAATATCACATTTTCTTTGTTCTTTAGTTTAAAGGTGCTGAAAATCATGAAAAGCTTTCGCTGAATTCCTTTTGCCTTTAGCTATCCAGCTAGTTCCAGCATTGAGTACAAATCATCTCAACTATTTTTTGGGTAAAGTTAAGTAGCTAAACTGCCACCCTGGAATTAAGCTATATGTGAATTTTTTATTATACATTATACTTTGTCATAGTGGCAAAATTGACAAAAATGTAGTGAAAGTAGCCAGGTTCTACTGTAACGCTAACAATAACACTGTAAGCAGATTAGCTAAATATCTAAAATGACTGATAATGAAAAAATACAGAAGCTAATCGATTACAATAAAGTAAACAGTTACTTTCACTTATATAACCTTTAACCTATAACTTTCACCTATATTAAAGACAGAGAGGGATAAATGTATAATGTATAACACATAAACACTATGCTAATGTTCATTCATTTCAAAGAGGCTGCAGCGTTAGCAAAGCAGGGACACAAACAGAAGGATCCAGCAAATAAATAAATAAATAAATTTGGCAATGAAGTTAAACCTGGCTAATGGTTGAACATGCCCACACCAACAAAGCACCTTGCATTTTTTAATACAGTACTGTCTTGAGTCTAAACGCCTTCTAACAGACCTCGACATCCTGCTGGGTTGGTGTGGTTTGCCTTCAAATTACTTTATGAATGTGGTATTATCTCTGTACTAGCTCAGTGGTCTTATAGAAGGAATACTGTCCTCAATACCAACTGTAATGCCTGGTGTTTAGAGGAATAATGTGGGGAATACTGACCGGAAAGGCACAGATTGTATAATGTTATAAATAGGGGACATATTGTGGGATTCCTCAGAGAAGCAGATGTGCTCCAGCTGACTTACTCTGTAATCCCACCTCACTCTCTGATCCAACAACACATACACACTCCAACACACACATACATGTGCATGCACATAGAACATAAACAAGCTTTATCCTTTGATCATTGTGTGGCAGAAAAACGGCATTACTGGCTGTAGAAGTCAGTGTGAACAGAAATGCGTGGAAACTCACATTTCAACGTGCAAATAAGCCAGCGGGGACGGAGATGCTCATATAACATCAAAGGGCAAAAACGACAGAGTCTGTTTCAAGTAGAGTTGGCAATTCAAGTCTGTATTAACAACCAATGATCAAATAACCAGAATTTACACACATACCCATACGCACAGACATAGCAGTGTAGGAAACACGATCACTGAGCTGAGCCATTATAAAGAACTGCTCCTGACCAACCCATCAAGCATGCATTCCCCACTAATTGGAGACGAGATGGGAGGCGTTATCTCAGCAGAAGTCAACCTCTAACCACCAGCATCCTCAGTATGATGACAGTTGATACAGTAGCATCATGTTTGAAACACTCCATGATTTACAAGTTTACAGGAATATAGTACAGACGTCACCACCACTTAAGCTGAATGGATAAATCCAAATGAAAGTTTACTTCTAATGATAATCTTAATCATTCAACACAGGAACACGTCACCTGGACAATTGAATGATCATTGGCCATAGATGGCTATTGTGTAATCAATATTTTAACTTTTTAGAAATCACAGTTTTTATTAGTTTAAACATACACATCCTCAGCAGCTATTGCTATTAATACTTCACTCTCATAATCAGTAACCACCACACCACATCTGCTGATCCACAAAATTGACCCATAGTTTGATACAACATAATGTTAACCTCTGTAATGCAATGCTGCTTGGAATTCATAGTCAACTTCAATATTAACGTTTTTCTGTACACTTTAAACTTTGTATCAGTCCTGTTTTACCAATATCAGTACATAGTGTGGAAATGCTGAAAATCCAAACACTGTATTTCCTAAGACTGAAAAACCAAATTCATACTTTAAGAACCCTAAGCAACCAATGCTGGATTTGGGGCCCTAGGGACCCCTGGGCACTGAAACTCAAGTTCATTCCGCTAGTTGATTGTTCCTACACACTCATCAATACAAACTAACCACAGCACATTGTGGCCTGCTAACCAGTCATCACTTGCCCA
Organism: Scomber japonicus; assembly: GCF_027409825.1. Classification (NCBI taxonomy): domain Eukaryota; kingdom Metazoa; phylum Chordata; class Actinopteri; order Scombriformes; family Scombridae; genus Scomber; species Scomber japonicus. The sequence continues at coordinate 28,390,624 of NC_070591.1, read as the reverse complement.
GCTATCAAACTGACAATCATGAGATTTATTTTCCTGGAAACAACTTTTATTTTATTCTATAACACTGCTATCGGGTAGAAACCTTCTAACTCTATATTTCATTTTGGACATACTAGGTGTCAGACAGAGACCATCAGCATCAAAACGATGGGTCAAGTTATGTTGTGAATTATATTTCTATGGAGTCTGACAAAAAAAAGCTAATTTTTTTCTCTCTTTACGTCTGCTCAGGGTCCCCTGGGCACTTGACCAGATTGCCCGTATGGTAGATCCGGCCATGTAAGCAACTTATATGAACCCTACTTTGCTACACTGTTGGTCTAAACAACCTATGATTATATTCTGATGCAAGTCTGGAAAAACAAAGCTGCAATGGTGACTTAACTACATATTTTTGTGTGAATCATGAGAATGCTTGAGTTACTCTGTGGCTGACTAATCTTATGAACATATCTGTAGCTTCTTGGCCTGCTGTAGCTTATATCAAATGAGAAAAACCGTATAAAGAACAAAGGCCCAGTCACACCAGTCTTTTAAAGCAGCAAAAATGTTTCTTTTAATGGAACCACTGGGTTCAATTGACACATGAATCTTTCACATTGAGCTCAGCTTTGGGGAACTTTGACACACCAATTAAAGCCTGTTACCAACTGCTGACCTTAGAGGAAACAGTGTGACCTATCATAGCTTATTACCTTTGTTGCACCATCCACTTTTATATAATTGCTCTCTGCTAGAGTATAACTTAAATACGTGTCTTGAATACACTGTGAACTTAATGTCCTGTTAGCAGCCAGCTAGCTTGGAGAGCTATTGTGACCAACTAGCATGGTGTTCCCAACTGGCTGTCATGCGGTTAATTTGCCAGCTACAACCCTGCTAATAGTTCCTATATTACAGAGCTTATAGACCAACGATTTCACAAGGACGTGCTGAAGAACTTCACTGTCATTTTTGTTGTGGTCATAGCTTGACTTGCATAATGATCACCTTTATACTGATGATAAGTCAGCTAAATTGCATAAATCAACAACGTGCCTCAAGCCAAAAAAAACTATCAAATGATGGGTATGAGCATATTCCGGACACATATGATTGGAAATTACTTGTATTACACTGGCTCTATTGGGCAAATACAACCATTTATGCATTTACTATGTTAGTCCATATCTGGATTTCTAATATCCATCACAGCAGTCATATCATGACGATGATGGTCACCTGTTTTCCAAAGTTCCAGACACGAGTTGAACTGAAACATGTCATGCACACATACACACAGCAGTCATTCCTCCAGACGAGCAGCTTGGCAGAAGAGCTGAGCAAACTGCGAGACTCACATGAATCCAGCCTAAGCCAGCAATTCTACGGAGGAGGAGGACGGCAACATCGACTAGTCTGTAATGACTCAACGGGGATCCGGACTGGACTTATCAGACTGATCATGTCCATCACCACAGCGGAAGCTACTGTAGTACACTGATAGATGACAGCCAAGCACAAAGCAACAGTGCTGTGTGTCCTCACAGGCATATCTCCTAAATATAAATCTAAAAATCTAAATGAGGTGCCGGTAGAGTGCCAGTCATTCCACTTACAGTATCATACAAATTGCACAATAATGACTTGAGTCACACGCCTCCGAAAGATGGTAACCAGAACGAGAGTTTATCTTTTGTTCGGTTGACTCATACAAGGTGTAAAATGGGTTTCACAACAAAACATGAATGAGTCAAAAGAACAGACTGCCAGCTCTTGATTGGAAGTTGTTTTGGGCCACTGGGGTGAAGTGACGCTGGAGTGACGCAAAAGCGAAGCTAGAACCCATTTTAAACTAGGTCAGTTTCAAATTCCAAATTTGATCAACTGGGATATTGAGTTGGTGGTTGAATAACTACAGTTGCAACTCACCGGACATCGTTTTGCTGCGGAGGTTTTTTCTGCCCAACCAGGTTCACCGTTCTTGCTTGGATAGGCTTCTCTTCTCTGAAACACACAAAGTAAGAAAAGGATTATTAGTTTGATTTATTTACTGACTTTACTGTACTTTTTATTCGGCTCATTCCCCACTCCCCATCTAGTCAGTTATAGACTCAGTTTTGGACTGACTTTATCATCCTGCACACCTATGTTAACTTTGCTTAAATAGCTGAATGTGATCATCAGTCCAAAGTGCGGTTAGTCCTGGTTTAATTTTGTTATACTCAGCTTTGCTATGAGCTTTGAAGTGTCAATATTTGTCTTCTTATCCTCATAAACCTTGTTGTTTGCCCCAATTATTCTGATTATGTTCTAACTCCTAATGAAAAGTAACAAAGGACTGTTTTAAAAGGACACACAGACTAAACTGAGGAGAACCCTCATTCAGATTGTCTTCACAGTGTTTGACATACCGTTAGGCACCAGCGACAGGCCTTGGGCAACAATGACATGTTTTCAATATGCCCACCGACACATTTTCAGTGTGATTAAAAAACCGCCTCATCCATTAAACATGAACAGTGGGCTCTGATCAGTCTGATCACAGAGGGAACTCTAAGAGAGAAATCCCCATCAACGCCCACGCTGTCTAAGACACAAGAAATTTCTTTTTATCGTCAATACTTTCAGCATCCCTCTCATTATGAGACATTTTTGACACATTAGGAATGGTGAAGTCTCTTTGTTCCTCATTGGTACTTATCATCTTCTGTTGTAGTGACTCCGTGAGCATGGTGGTGATTGAGGTAGGTATGACAGGTATCCGATAATGTGTACAATGCTACCTTTTCAAGATTTATGCCACCTTTAAATATCATGTAGGCTTGAGCTGTTACTGGAGTCTGAAGAAAATACATTTAAAAGACTACACCGGACTAGACTAGACTTTTTTTAGATTTCTGGATGTGTTTCCAAACATTTCAGACATCCATTGGTTTCTACTCACTTTTTTATGTTATGATAATCAATGAGCAGAGTTGTGCTTGAGTTGTGTAATCCATCACAGAGGACATCAAGTCTACATTATTTTATTTGTCAGTGTTACTTTATTATAACATGGTAATACAGCTAAAGCGCAGATTGATTTGGAAGGTCTTGTGATGGATGATAACTGTAATGGATTAAATAATTGAAATAAGTTTGAAAAGTCTGCCAATAGATTCTCATATTGTACTAATCAGTAAAACAACAGGTTCGCCGAATGGTTAGATGTGATGTATGAAGTATTTTTTATCCCTAATTGTAAGATGCCTGTCATGAATATAAGAAAAAGCATGAAACCAAGTCCAAAATCTTTCACAGCACAGTTTCTGACATACTAATCTATAACTTTTTTCCAGATATTCAGAAACTGACTGATATTGTAGTATCCATATTACTATAGAAAGGGTAGATTGGCACAGCTAAAAATATTGAATATAATGAGTAGAATATGTGTATTCTCATAATACATACATAAACATACCTATACACACTGCACACAAACGCCACACAGTCCAACAAAACTCACATAAGCTTTTACAATGGATACTTATCTAGTATGTGTTCCCTTTACAGGCCCAAGTTCTTCACATGTGGTGAGGTCACTGACATAATACTACCTCTTTATCAATGAAAATAAAGGATCAATAGGAGGACACTTATCATTCAAACACTTCAAGAGACTTACATTTAGCCCTCCGCCTTTGCGTTTAATGAATACTGACGTGAAGTGATTGCAACGCGATGCAAGAATCCACTGAGATTCTTGTTTGATCAGGTCGGCGCAGTGAGGACTATCCTGCTGGTTGAACTATGCTTGTTGTTCTGAGTTCTTTAAGGTGAGTTTCAATGGTTAGTGGTTAGTGTGTGAATTCTCAGCACTGATCATGAATGACTTGTTATATTCCTGCAGGATGGTGATGATACTGTACTATGCTCCTATATGATACCACTCCATTTATGTAACTGAGATTTAGGCTCATAAAGATGGTACAGGAATATAGTGGAGGGTATTAACAGTGAACACATCTTTCTTTTTATGAATGAACCTCAGTGTTACAATATTACAAATTTATCTGACGATAATTACCAACAAGACGTCCTTGTTTACCCGCAATTTATTTACCATTACATCATTGTTGCTATGGCTGTACATCTACAGGGAGGTATGCATATATACAGTGATGCTATATGCTTTGAAAGCATGAAGACTAATGGTGAGTAGATCTTCAAATGCTCATAAGAGGAGAGTATTCTCTGCCTCTCTGCATTACAACCCACACTACCCTACTGCTAGTGCACTTACCATGCATGTATTAGTCAACCGGTGCAGCTTTACAGTGCAGACCCAATCGTAAAGACACACACACGCATACACACACTGCTCTGCTATGCTCTGCTCTGCTGTGGCAATCTACATCCAAACAGTGATGAGAGGGAACGGTGCTGAGGCCAATATAGGTTAAGACATGTATGTGCTGACAAGCCTGCCTTATTTGCAGCCGCTACAGTATGACATGACTGACTCCACTGCCTTCTAATACATTACTGAAGAAAAAATGATGCATAGCCACTTAGAGCCGGAGCTATATATTGGACATTTCCTTCTTTAGATGCAATGAATCGATCCTCCGTTCCAGTGCTGGGCTATCAGTCCGCGCAGAGGGCTTAAAATAGAACAGGGACGTAAAGCTTGTGTGTGTGGAGCGCCTAGCTTAGGTGGGTCGGTCTATCTTTTCTATCTTGCTCGTCTGTGCGTGCAGGAAAAAACGGTGAGAAACATAGGCACAGCTTCGACTTGATGCATTTCGTGATCGTGGAGGGACGGGGGGTGTGTGGGGGGGGGGGGGGTGGATGTGGGTTCATTGCTGCACCAATCGGCAGGGACAAATAAATCTGGGGGAGAGTTTTCTTCATGCATGTATAGGTAGAGGTATGGTATAGGAAGAGGAAGAGGAGGAGGAGGAGGAGGAGGTGGATGCACACAGTGGATATAAGTCACTCCTGATTCAAAATGACATTAAACAGGCACCTTCTCTCCCCGCTGTTATAGGCCTACTGGTTCTATAACAGCCTGTGTGATGTCTGTTGCAAGAGCACTGGCCTACATACAGTGCATAAGGATGGGAAAGGCTCAACCGCACCCCAGAGCTGAGAACAGCAGCTGTTGAGATGGATGCTGCACAGATAAAAGCCAACAGGGAGGGTTTTACTTTTACTACTCCCAACGCCGGGTTTCGGTGAGCTTTTTTAACAGTTTCGACCTCCTTCCTCCCGCCGTGTCTATCAATGAGACGTTTCAGGTGAAGTACGAATATTCGCCGCTTGACTCAGGCGTTAACGTGCGTGATAGCGGTGACGTTAGATGAGCAATGAGTTCCTATGTAGCGCATACAGGAGGAATCTGAGCTGGGATGTGATGCTGCTGACGATAGGGGCATGGTGACACACCCCTTCGTCCTCACAGCATCCTCCTCTTCCCTCCTCTTCCCTCCTGAGCAAGTTACACCTGACCCACCAGCAACACTCCACTGTGCCTCTTACAGGAGCGGTGGCAATGTGCAAACAGGACTTTTTACCCTGGTCTGAACTGGTCCAAGCATGTTTCCTCTGGCACTGAGCTGAAGCCTATATGGGCCTGAGTGTGTGGAGGGATCTGCAGGATGTATATGCACACACACACACACACACACACACACACACACACAAACACAGTCACACACACATGCATGGTCAGATACAGTTGAGAGAAGCAGTGGTCCTGATGCTGAAGCACAAGAGAGGAACGGAGGTGGATGGACTTCTTCAGAACGGAAATAGCCTGGGCCCAGTGTCTCTCTCTCTCTCTCTCTCTCTCTCTCTCTCTCCCTCACTCACTCACACACACATTCACACACACACACACACACACACACACACACACACACACACACTATGTTTCTCTTTTCTCTCTCTCTCTCTCTCTCTCTTACTTTAACATGGCCTCCTCCTTCGCCTCCTCCTCCCGTTGCCGAGCCAGCACAGCCATGATGATCTTCCTCTCCTCCTCCGTCAGGTGGCTCAGGTCCGGTTCCGGGATGGCCGGGGCGACGGGTGGGCGCGGGCCGCCCCGAGGGCCCACCGAGGCGAACATCTTCCCCACCACCACCTCCACCACCACCACCTTCCCTCCTCCTCCTCCTCCCCCTCTTCCTCCTCCTCCTCCTCGCCTCGGTAGCGATCACGGATAGAAAACCCGCTGGTGGAGCCCACGGATCACGACATGGCCCACGGATAAAGCGGCGGATGGAGCGACTGATGTGGAGTTCCCATGGCGGTGGTGGGGGGCACCCAGGGCGGGGGCAGCAGCAGCAGCGGTGTCGGTGCTAGCGGTGGTGGTGGTGGTGGTAGTAGTAGCGGTGACGGTGGTGGTGGTGCCTCGGTTCCCGGTTGCCGTGATCAGCTTCTCCTTCTCCCTCTTGCTGCTCCGCTGTCTTCTCCCCCCACCCCCCTCCCACCGCCCGCCTCTCCCCTCCACCACCTCCGTTTCACGGGGAGCCCATATCTCCGGCGGTCGGTCGGGATGATGGCACACGGGGGGGGAGGATCTCGCTTCCTTCCTTCAGGCCAGAGGAGGGGGGGGTGGGGGGGTGTCCCTGAAGGCGGCTCGGGTCTCCGCTCGGTCCGGTGGGCTGGCTGTGTGGCTGCGGGGCGAGGCGGTTTGATGCTGATGCTGATGCTGATGCTGCTGTCAGGGAGACAGAACCGTCAATGGGACCGCAGCCCCTCAAGCGCGTTCACTTCTCTTGCGACGGGAGCGCGCAGCCCTCATTTGAGAATGGGGGGCTCCACTCACCGTTCAGATGCGCGCTCACGCCATCCTATAGCACACATAAAAATGAAGGGTTCCTCAAGGGTGCACTGTTAGATTGGAGGAGCATGATAAGTCATGCATGTTTGCCATCACTTACACAACAATCCCTGATGACACCATTATGTATTATGTTTGAATTTATGCTAAAACATACACATACATACACATGTGACCTGCACTTATGTAAGCTACTATACACCCTAGAATCATAGAAATCATTTTTATGTGGTAAAGTCATTGATAGTGGCTATGATGGTGATGTAAGGGGGTTTCTTTCAAAATACAAACATTCATTCAGCATTTCAGTTTTGGTGTAACTACACACTACATTGATTAATTAGCTGAGTGGATTGATTACACTAAAAATACCATATGATCCAGTAATTATCACCTTTTATCCACTCATTACAAGTTTTACCTCATATTAATGTTTAAATTAATGTAGATTTTTTTTTATTTAAAGGTTCAGTTTTAGTGTGTTTCCTTATAAGTGGATTGTTTACTTGACTTCAGCTAATTTAAGTCAACTAACTAAACTGGATCTTTGAAACAAATATCCAGTATCAAACTCTTCATCTTAAACGTCAACCATTAATACACTGTATCAAGTAGCAATACAGTAAGAAGTGGAAGGTAGGGTGATTGTATTGCAAACAGTGGAGAAATAAATGTGCAGTGTACAAAAATATGAAGCAATATGACAAAAAGGCTTCAAAAATAGGCCATGTAAATGAACTATAAGCTGTAATGTATGATATATGAAGTACTGTAAGTAAACTGAAACATCAAATGCAGGATACCACTCTAAAGAAACATTTCCTAGTATTGTATGAACCCTCTACAGTAAGAGTGTAGGCGCTCTCCTCCTCCTCCTCCTCCACCTCCTCCTCCTCTCACCCACCAATCATTGCGTGTTAGAATGACGCGCATCCCCTTTTTTTCTCCTCCCTCCGTCTCTCTCTCCCTCCATTCTTCCTTTCTGTCCTTCCTCCTTATCCATCCTTCCAGCAGTTCCCAGCTTCCACCACTCACACACACACACACACACACACACACACACACACACACACACACACACGCTACTTCCTCATGCTGAAAAAACAATCTGAGGGAAGCCTGAGGTTTATCACATAGCCATGCACATGTATGACTATAGGGTGACATTTACAGTATGTCAGTGGACAACATTGTAATTATAGGCTTGTGGGGGTTCCAAAATAGTACTGTTAAAATGCAAGAGAACATGAAACAGTGGGAACATGTAAATCATATAGAACTATATAAGACAAGATCATTTTCTTGAGTTACAGGAACCTAAATTTAGAAGCAAATGTAAGTGGACTATTCTTCAAGAACAGATCCACATTTGGTTAAAACTGATTTCTGAGCCATCTATTATTTGTTGACTGGTTCGAAAATGGATAACTTTTTATGCAGTTACAGCAAAGAGCCTGTAGTAAAATTAGGCCATGCTGCATTTCCTGGAAGCCTCAAGAGCCCCTACCTGAGACACTACCACTGTCGCTTCATAGTGGAAATTTTAAAAGCAGTCTCTGCATCTGTGTATTTCAGCACCACGGTCAGCTCACTGCACAGCAGGGCTGCTGCAGACTTGGAACAACAGTCATATCAAGAGAATAGGCATGCAGTAAAAAACCCAAGACTGTAGTCCCAACACTTCATCGTCATCGTCTCATTATGCACCCCAACCAACAAACCAATATTCGGGACATTACTGCGAGGCGTGCAACAATGCGTACTTGCTTGACTTGTTCACCAGCTCTGACTCAACCTAAAAGAGGTTCCTATTTAGAGACATAAGCAGAGGAGAAGCCAAATAATATAAAATTACAACAGCCACATTTCAAGGCCCAATCAGAGGCTGTTTGATGGTTGATAAATGGCTGATAGGATGTGGATGGCATATTTTTATCATTTATTCTTTATGTCATCTGTGTTTGGAATATGTAGTTTGATCACATTTGCTGTTGGTAACTTGCAGTCACATGAAATTCGTCACATGATATTAACCAAGCTGGCTGTATCAGACCACTGATATCTTCACTGCTAACAGACAATCAAATCATCCTATTGGGGAGGGTTTTGTAGTCCAAGCAACATGTTTAATGGGACAGTGGCAGTTTGTTCTTATTTATATTTTCCCAGACTGACAGTGCTATAAAGATCAATGTAGCCTACTTAACTAGTAACTGTGCTAACTGCTTTTTCTTGTGTAATGTTTCACTTTTAGTTTACTGCACTGGTTGTATCAAGCAAACAAAAATTAAAACGGAAAAGAAGAATTGTTGCCTTCACAATAAACAGCTAGTAGTTTTTTTATGACCCTAGACATTCAAACAGCACTATGCATTACTACTACTAATGAAAATAAGCATGAAAATATTAATGTTATGTCTGCTTAAACACACATGATTAAGGATACATATAATATATATATTGAAAATACTGTCACAACAGCAATTGCCATAAGACAGCATAGGCCATAGACTGTATACAAAAAGGCCTGTACATAAAGAGTAAATAAGTTTAATGTGTGAATAGCTCAACTTCAGCCTGTGTGAGCTTTGTATTTTAAATTAATTCAAAGATATAAACAAAATATGCTTTACATTCCAGCCGTTAAAGGCCATGTAGTGATACTGACCGATGCTGCTGCTGCTGCTGTCACGTGCTGCATTTCATTTTGAAAGGTCGCCGGTAACCTCACAGCGGAAGTGCTGCGGCTTAGTGTGAACTTAACCATTCTTCCGTGATACTCGGTAAGACCCCTCGGTGTTTTCTTATTATATTCGGTGCACTAGCTGTTGAATTTGGACGTGAGCAGGCTAACTGTAACGTTGACGTCGCCTCTATTAAACCTGCGTCAGCTAAGGAAAACAAACAGCGTCCCGTTACGCTGAAAGCAAACAGGCCGGTAATCATATTCATGAAGAGTTAACACGCAGACTGCGCTGCTGCGTTAACAGGCAGCAACGTTACTGTTACTGTTATTTCACTGGTCTGCAGCTCTGCTTCATGTCACAGCATAACAGCAGCTTGTTGACTCTGAAACATGACTTCAGCCTTTTCTCATATCTTCTATAGTCACTACAGAACAGGATAAGGACCACATGTGAAAAATATATTTGAGTTGTTGAGTTTAGGTCAGAATGCTGACTCTAAACTTTTTTCCCCTAGAAGTTAAATTCAGTATTCTGACTTTAAACCTAGAATTCTGGCTTTTTTCATACAGGTTTGACTCAGTCAGAACTCAAATACATTTTTCTCACTTGTCCCTAAATGTACTGCTTTACACACTTACACACATTCTCAAATACCAGATATTTAAAAGGACTAAATATTTCATGTTGGTATTTTGTCATTATTAAAGGAAGCTTAACACACAATATGTGTAGTGGTATATAAGATATGGGTGATGATGACTGTTGATGACTGTTTGGCTTAATTCTATGTTTGATAATGGTTAGTCAGATGCAACAAACAATGGCTGTCATTATTAACATAATTAATGAGTCAGGAGTTAATTGTATTGTTTGGTCATTAGCAGTGTTTTCCTACATTTTCACTTAAGGTCACCTAGCTTTACTTTTGAGCAGAATCCATGGTGAAGTCCTTATACAGTATGTAACCTTTATCACCTTTATCCAAGATTCAAAGATTTTCAGTCTGCTATTATAAAAGGCTTACACAGCTGAAAATATTCACAGGTGAGAGATGCTGGAAACAACTGCATGGACATATATTATGTATTTATAGCACATATAATGTAGGCTCATAGTAATGGGCGCCCAGTTGTTATAGAAGAGGAAAAAGAAGAACACAAGAAGACATTTAGTATTGTCATGTAAATTAAATCATTCACACAAATAAAAACAGATAACTACTGCAAAGTAAGTGCATTGTCGACAAAGATGAGCACTTCAGGTTCAGTCAGAGATATTGAGACAAACAGTGCATTTATAGATTTAACAGTCTCAATTTGAAACTACTGTAATGCAAAACAATGCAGGACATGAAACTCACATCATGCTGGAACTGTCTGTTATGATACACATGGCAAGTTTAAAACCTGGCGTCTACCTCCTGTGTTACGTTTCATCTCACCTCAGTTCTTCCTCAGGTGATTGACATGTTGCCTGTGCTGGTGGTCCATGGAGGGGCGGGTCATATCCCAGAGGAGAGAGCTGAGAGGTCCACTGCAGGAGTGTGTTCAGCAGCCCGAGCCGGGTACGCTGTCTTCCAGAGAGGAGGCAGCAGCATGGACGCTGTGGTGGAGGCTGTGACCCAGCTGGAGAACAACCCCTCCTTCAATGCAGGTACTGTGATGTTAAAACTCTTTTCTTACATGTACCGAAGTGTTCCTCTTTTGACTTTTCAGGAAGTGTATATTTAGTAATCCACATATCCAAATCTGCAGGTTTTTCCACAAATCTATATATATTTTAATGTTTGTTTTTTTTTAAACATTATTCAGCGTAGTCAGTCATATATTTACTATGAAAGTTATTTCTTGACTTTGGAAAGAGATGTGGTTGAAAAAAATAAAGGTTGAGTGGTGAACTGTCAGGGCTCCCCAGAACCTCACAGAAGGTGTTCATTGAATCAAAGACCATTTGTGACCTAAATGTTGTCATGTCCACTTAGAATACAAGAAATAGTGGGAACAAGACTGCAGTGTGTAAGTGTTACTGTTTATTTTTGATTGATTAAAAGCATTTACCATTAATGTAAATGGGCAATGGCATTTATTTTCAGGGTGTGGATCAGTGCTGAATGTTAAAGGAGAGGTGCAGATGGACGCCATTGTGATGGAGGGGAAGACACTGGCTAGTGGTGCCGTCTCTGCTGTTCGCAACATAGCAAACCCTGTCCAGCTTGCAAGACTGGTCATGGACAAGGTATGTACACCAGTATATAGTATATATGGGGCGGCTGTAGCTCAGGAGGTAGAGCGGGTCTTCCACTAATAGTAAGACCGGCAGTTCAATTCGGCTCCTCCAGTCCACAGTCCACAAACTGCTCCAGATGGCTATACCAATGGTGTACAGTCCATATAAGTCATGCATGTCCAAACTATTCCATAAAGGGTCTGTGCCTGCAGGTTTTTGTTCCAACCGATCAAGAGCACCCATGATTCGACCAATCAACTGTCTGAAGACTGAAATCAGTTGATTGTATGAATCAAGTCTGGTGTGCTCCTGTTTGGTTGGAATAAAATTCTGCAGCCACATGGACCCTTTATGGAATAGTTTGGACATGCCTGATATAAGTCATAGATAATATGCAAACACTGTGTGCAATTATAGCACACTGTATTATTGTGTAAAATAACTATGCTTTTCATTTAATGCCTACATTCTGCAGCTACTGTATGCATGATGCCACCATTAACATTCAAAAGTAGTCATAATTGCTGATCTACATAGCTGCTAAATGGAAATAAATAAAGAAACATGATCAAATGTGTCATAACCAAAACAACATGTAATGTAGCTTGATGAAACAAAGTCTGAACCATGGCTATTTGGTTTGGACAATAACCTTGAGGCACTCTGTCCTTTCCAAGTGTAATTCAGTGGAGTAATAATTTATAGATGTGTTTTATGGAGGCGAACTTTGATCTCTGTTTTTAGACCAGTCATGCCTGTCTGACAGCAGAGGGTGCCAATCAGTTCGCCCGGTTAATGGGTGTCCCTGAGGTGACCCAAGAGTCTCTCATCACTGAGTACTCCCGCATGCGCTGGAAAAAGAACCTGGCCCCTGACGCCAACCCTGTGGAGTGCCAAATGTGAGACGTGACATCATATAATAATGTTATATAATATTGCTATGTTGTTGTTATTAGCCTTTTCTTTTTGCTGACCTGAAAGAGGAGAACCTTTTACATGACATCTACTGTTCATGTATCAATAGATATTAAGGCTGTTTCTGAACAATTGGATAGTTTAAAGACACGTGGTGTGTGTTTCTACAATTTTAATGTTAGCAAGATGATTCATATTATGTGTGATGACTTTTCTAACTGATAGCTGCAGTTATTACATTTAAAAACAAGCCAATATACATCCATTACTGTAGTATTTATATCTCGGTCAACTTATGCAAGTTTATAGAAATCCATTCACTCCATTGTAACTCAGCACTAGGTCTGTCACAATAATTATCAACTGATCATACATTAGCGTAATTATCAACATTATCATGTCTATATAAGGAATTATTGTATAATACATGGACATGACCTTGATCTTTTTTTTTTTACCTCAATATTGCCACACTTCACATTAGCATCTAAGAGGCTATTCATGTCACATTGGCTAAGCAAATACATTACCAGTGGTATAAAATTATCTTCAAATGACAATAATATAGTTTATCTCAATTATTTCTTGGGCAGTTATCGTGACAGGTCTACTGTGTAAATTGCAAGATACAAAGAACTTGAAAAATCATGTCAATCAGCAGCCGTGCTCATAGCAATCATATGCTTGTTCGTTCATTATTAGCATTGTTTCAAAAATACTATACACTGAGTACACTGAGACATGAGCATTAGCAGATAAATATTACAATCGTAATATTGTTAATATAAGCAGCTTTGTTGTTCGACTGCTTGATTTTGACTGAAGCCTCTTGCACCAGTTACTGTACAATGGATCCAAATGGTGAAAATATATGGAAGACATCAATAGAAGCTTCCTAAACTGCTCAAAATGATCCACTTCTATTCTTATGTTCCGAGCACTTTCTCCTCAACATAACAAAACACACTGCTGTACCTCCATGTCGTGCTGTTGCCTCCTCATAGCTGCCGAGCTCCGTCACATGTATTTATTTTCAAAGCACCCGCTGAGCACACAGGTCAACAACAGCACAGTGGATGATTCTGCCTGCAGGAGTCATATGAGAAGTTTATTTGTTTTGTAATACTTTGTTGCAAGCACAAGTGAAAGGTCCAGTTGCTTACACTGCATAATTTATGTTTTTGGTGTATTTATATGCTTATATTTGCTTCATAATGTTCATAATTAGATGGTGTAAATCTACAAAATGGGGATACTGATGTTGCAAACTGATAATCATAGTAAATTAATACATTAAATCGACTTCTCAAACAGTCTAATACAATGAATATGCTGAATTCAGTCTGCATTGTAACATATTAAAGAATCATTCATGTATCAGTGTGATGTTACTTCATGTTTTGTTGTTTAGGGGGAAGATGGGAACAGTTGGAGCCGTGGCTGTTGACAGCGAAGGAAACGTAGCCTGTGCGACCTCGACCGGTGGGATTCTGAACAAGATGGAAGGACGGGTGGGTGACACCCCCTGTATAGGTCAGTCCTCACATCTGTACTTTGTAGTTACACATGTTTTTAATGCTGACTGATAGAGAGATTGATTCATTGACTTTAACATGTGAGAAAACTGATATGAAGGCTTTTGTTAAATTGACTCCTCGTCTTCAGACATTCTTTAGACTTTGACCAGTTCATCATGTACAACATATTGTACAACCGAGCTGATATATGCTGCCTGGCCCATGTTTTAAAAAAAAAGCTGCATATTTCAGTTGAATTTTTGTCAAAATTGCATTAGGTTCAGTCAAAGTTTAGAGCTTCCCATTGATGATCACTGTAATACTGACCAACTTAATGCTTAATGCAATGCTCTATGACTAATATTCCAGTACCTAAAGTGAGAAGATACTTACTGTGTCTGAAATGGGCAAAAAAGCCCTTGTTTTAATAAAATACAAAGTCACAGAACACTGAAACCAACCAGTTTAGAGCTCAGGTAACTCAAACCTGGTACAATTCAGTTTTTTGACCACTTGGGGGCAGCAGAGACAAAACATCAGCAAACTTCAACCACTGCCAAACTAACTAAACAAGACTTTCCTGTGAACACATTGGAACATTTATCAACTAAATAGTTCACATTTCTCTCAGTAGGACTAGTGATTATTGGACAGAAAGATGTCTTCAAGTGAATATTAATGTTGTTATGCATCTGCTGGTTGTGTTTCTAAATTAGAAACTGTCAGCTAACACCCTAACAAATTGTTACCCTGCCCCCACTTGTCTAATTAATATAACAAATACTGTTTGAAGTTCACAATCTTTAATGTTTTGCCAAGTTTCCCTTATTTACTACATTTTGTCATTTAATCAGCCTGAAAGTCACATTTAGCGATAAAACTGCAGAATAAAGCAGCTCATTAATACAGTGTGTGAATTTCAAAGTGACTTTACATCATGCTAAATAAGGAGCTTGATTTATTTTTGATTGTCACTCGTTAAGTCTGTGCTGCTGTGTACGTATGTGTCAGGATGTGGAGGGTATGCAGACAACCAGGTGGGAGCCGTGTCGACTACAGGCCACGGAGAAGCCATCATGAAGGTTACACTCGCCAGACACATCCTGTTCCACATGGAGCAAGGTAACGCACACACACACACAGATAAATTTCTGCAGTGAATATAGATAATACTTCCATGTAAATCATGCAGAGATGGAGGATAGGTTCGGTTCTTGTTGGAGTAAACAACACAATAAGGAGCCTCAGCCACTATGATCATCATTTGATGGCTGATTTTATGACCTACTTCTTTCACTCTCTCAGGTCAGTCAGCAGAAGCAGCCAGTGACTGGGGTCTGGCCTACATGAAGTCCCGGGTGGGGGGCCTGGGCGGGGTGGTGACGGTGGATCCACAGGGCAACTGGGCAGCTCGCTTCTCCAGTAAGCAAATGTCATGGGCTGCAGTCCAGAAAGACATCTTACACTACGGCCTGTACACTGGAGAACACATCACGAAGAGCATCGCTGAGCCACAATGAAAGAGAACACAAGCATTGAGGATGAAGGGACAGAAAGCTGAAGCATTGAGGATGAAGGGACAGAAAGCTGCTATGAAATTAAAGATGAAAATATGATTAAATCCCAATACATACTGATCAAATCTACAGTCTGCACATCCCAGCAGCGGATATATGCAAGGAAAGCTGTGAGAGTTATTTTTAATGAAGTTATATCTTATTAACTGTAAGATGGAAGTCATTAAGAGACAAACAGAAAATCTGATTAGTCCCCATCATTAAAATATCTACATCAATCCCATGAAGCCTTCCACATCTAGACGATGTTGTCCAGAAAGTGACGAGACTTTCTGCTGAAGTAAAAATCTGAAGTAAAGCATATGAACTTCAGCTAGAACAGGGTTTATTTCCACAGGAGCTCACTGATTTGGATCTGCAAGCTGTCATACACGCAGGAGGAAGATAATCCAACTGCATAGTTGTCAAACAATCTGCATGTGAGAGATGATTTTTGTCTTATACCACAAATCAGCAAATCTGCTAAGTAGTTTTTGTTGCCAGAAGAAAAAGTGAAGTTGCAGTTTAACATGTGGGGGCAACAAAATAATCTTCATACCTTTTATAGTCTTAATTTCTTCTTAATTTTTTCCTATAGTTTGTTTTAAACTTAACCGAAGTTTTGCACAAATAACTATAATTTTTCTATTTCATTTAAAAATCGATGCAAATTAAAAACAGTATTAACCTGATCTGTGCTGGATTAGTTGGCAGACACAGGAAATGTAGATGGATGTTGCACTCAATTCATATGTTGGAAATGTAGACTTTTTTTTACTAATGTCTTGATATAAATCAATGTAAACTTGTCCGAGCAAATAACATATTTTTGTGTTTTTTCACTTTTGAATAATTCAATACTTACTGTATACTAATAATAGAGGGAAACAGTGATTAAGATGTTCACCTCCTCATCTTGTGTACTGAAATAAATAGTAGTACTACTGATTTGAAGCTCTGTGTTGAATCAGTAAATCTTGTCATTTTTTTGTGTCAGTGGAGGAATTTAGTTCAGCTTAAAAGTGAAGCTCTGCTCTCACTACAAAGTCTGAACTGTGGCCAGTATTTCTACAGCACTGCTGACCAGATGATGGGTGTTAATGTTGAAGCTTTTTGTTAGAAAAACACAGATGATAACAATAAATGCCTTTAATCACTGACCATTGTGTGTTTCATGCTTCATTTACTCAGAGAGTCTGTGTTTAGAAGTGCACTGATGTGTATTATAGTGACTGTATGTGTTACCTTGTTGGTGCCACTAGATGGTGCTGTTTTAATACATTTTAAAACTGAAACGTTACAGTCATATGACTTATATGCATTTTCTCACTTGATGGTTCTGATACATTTTCTCCACCTCAGTCTTCTGAGCCAGGTTTCAATAATTGTAATGTAATTCTTGTAGGCAGACTGATGCACAAATGTATGTTACCTACAGTATATTATCTAAAGAAATTGTATTATGGTTTTGAACCTTTTCACATTTTTTTAGATTAATGCATGCACATGACGATTAGGTCACAGGTTAGTTATAGTCATTTCTTATCTAATCAACACATTTTCCAAACCTACATTTTTTCCTTCTATAAACAAAAAAAACACTGTTTAGTTTCACCTCACAGATTGCTCAGACATCACTGATCTGGATGAGAAAAGCACAGATCATGCATGTGTGACTAACTCTGTCTTTTTACACAGATCTGTTTTCTTTCTGCCTTCTTCTGTTTTAATTTGGTTTGTGTGCGTTCTTGCGTACATGCATGTATGTGTGTTCTTTGCATGTGACAGGTGTTCCAACATTCATTTGTTTTCAAGCTTATTTTTCCACTGCAAATGCAATCTCTTTACTTATTAGTGCTGCTGCTGCTGCTGCTGCAAACGTGCTTGTGTTTATGTGTGTGTGTATGTGTGTGTGTGTGTGTGTGTGTGTGTGTGTGTGTGTCTCGGGGTGTGGAGATTATGCTGACGAAAAGGTGCATGGGAGCAATGTCATGCACAGCACTGGAGAGGTCACCATGAAGGTTACTCCAGACTCATCCTGTTTCACAAGGAGTAAAGTAACACATGCAAACACATACATGCACACACACACATGCACTCACCGCCACATTTACTTGTGCATCAGCATCTCCATTCACAAAACTTTTACATCTTCAAATAATAATTTTAGTCTGGTTTAGTGTTTAATTGTCTGGTTTAGATGTAGCCCCCTCCATGCTACACACATAAACAACAAGCATTTTAAATAACACCAAGTTCATCAAATTATCAGTAAAGAAGAAATTGGAAACTATATATAGAAATATAAAGAAATGTGCAGTTACATATGTACTGTATACTGTGTCTGGGTGAGGTGGTGACAGTGGATACCCAGGGACAGGGTCACGAGGCCACTCACTTCTCCAGTCTGCAAATGTCCTGGGCTGCTGCCCAGAGAGACACCCTATACTACAGACTGAATCCTGAGGAACACTGTAAACAGAACATAGATGAGGTACAAAGACAAAAAGCACAACCCATATTGTAATCTAGAAAAACACACTCTGAATGATAGTTAAACAATTTAGATTTGTCAGTACTCTACATCACTCATTATAAATCTGGGCGTTCTCATCTATTGTCCTGCAGTTCTAACAGATCAGTGAAATTTGACCTCCAGTTCCTCTCCTCCCATTCCTTTGTCTCTCCTCTGACGTGTTTGCGTTCTCATGTATACGAAACACACACTTGCTTAGACATGCAAAAACAACATCTCTTAGCACCCCTTTACTTATCTATATATTGTATTTACATCATCATCTGTACTGAGATTTGATTGGTTCTACAGTCCAAAATCAGAATGAAAGATACTGAATACTGAAGTGCACTGATGTATGACTGCCTTTATTGTACCAGTGGATTGAATGGAGGTTGCTGCTTCACTGAGCATTAACAGTTAAATACCCAAAACACACATCTCACATGACTTTAAAAAAAACAAATTCATCTTTCTCAAATTGTGGTCATGACCCATGTGGATTGTTAATTTTCAGGATATAATATATTAATGTTCGTATGTGTCAAACAAGTAAATGAATTGTCGTGCCATACTCCAAACTGATCATATGAGTAAAACCACCTATATACACACAAACTTTACTTTTCAAAAATAACCATTTTAAACTAATCAGTATTATTAAAAATCGTTCAAAAGTTGTTTTCTAATGTGAAAAATTCATCAAGTGTACACAAGCACAAGATGAATGAACACATTCACCAAAGCAACTTTATATATAGACAGTAAGTCACTGTATTTATGGCATTGTTTTTACGCTCCAGTATTCCAATGCATCTACATGTTGCCAATAAACAAACATTAATGTGGAGTTAATGTAGAAGTAACAGCAGTACCATACTGTAGAAATACTCCAATACAATTGAGTAAGTAGTAAGTGTAACAGAATTAATTATATGGTAATAATATATATGTTTTGAGTTCAGTATTAATAAGTAATGTTATAACTGATATGCTACCCCTCCAGTCAAGTGGAACGTATGAGTGTTTGTCTCTGTACCCCGACGGTCATTTCCGTTTGTCCAACCCCATAAATTTTGTTTCCCACCTCTCCCCTTTTGTCACTGTAATCCATGGGAGAGATAAGCCTCTTTTTTGTTTATTTGTTAGCTTAAGTTTTTTTATAGTATGCTAACATGTTTGTTGTGTCATTTCATTTATGTAGGGGCTCGTATGTTTGATTGATTGAACAGGGGATTTTGTTGTTTGTTCCTGTGATCAGGTATAGTTTTTTATGTTTGGCCCTTTTGTCACTGTAATCCATGGGAGAGGGGCTCGTATGTATGATTGATTGACTGGAGGATTTTGTTGTTCGTTTCTTTGATCAAAATAAACGGAAGTCTCTTCCAAAGAAATCCTGCCTGACTTTCTGCATCTGCTGCATCTTACACAACACACTCAACACATCAACCAGCGCCGGTTACATAAGTCCATACTTAAGTAAGACCTGCATTGGAAACGTTACCTAAGTAGTTGTCAAGTTGTCAATGCTGCTGCATCATTTTACTGTTGTATCATATTTTACAATTTGTTGCTTGTATAAAATAATAATCTGTAACAAGTGCCAAAAACTGTGAAATAAATGTGAATTAAACTTTCATTACATTCCACCACTGTCTAAAACCACCACACCACTTAGGAACTAGTCTCAAAGCTGTATAATAGTTAAAATACTGCATAACCTAATATAAAGGTGATACCATTGAGTTATAATATAGATACACTATTATAAACTAATACCTGCTTGACTTATATTATGACATAACCCATGAATTTGTTTTGTGAAATCTTAGTAAACAAAGACCATGTTGGCCCATGTGAGGCTTGCCATGGCCCACTTTGAGCCTTCAGGGTTGGAAAGCCTTTGTCCCAGCACTGTGTGCAGTCTGGGTAACCCTGGGTAAACCCACATCCTAACCCTGAACTGGCCCCTTGAAGAACTCACTCCACTACATTTTCTCACTCTAAAGGATGAAAACTCAAACTGTCTCTGTCAGTGATGCAGTAACACACAGCGTTGTGCTTTCAACCTGAAATGAGACCTACACTTTTTTTTGCTGTTTGCTTTTTCCACAACCCTCATTATTGTTTTGTTTAAGGTACAAACTGAAGCAGAAAGCTACTGGTATCAGGACCTGAATCCAGATAAAATACTGTATACCTCTAGGTTGAGGAATAAGTGTTTATACTCAAAGCACCATTGGGATGTGGGGATAAGTTGACACTCACATCAGTGCTAGGGTGTGTGACCTACACAGTATACCCCACTCACTGTGTACAGTAATGGATTGCATCAGATCACTTATTCCACCAAGCAGACTTATAAAAAGCAGACATAATTGTTTAATAAGCTTGTGAAACAGCTCCCAAACACTTGTAGGCTAGTCGTAAGGCCTTGCACACTACCTGGACAATGTTTCTGGGAATCTCTGCTGGTAGAATTATAAACTAGACCTGTTACTTTGTAACTAAAAACATTGAACCCACTGTAGTGTCATGCACAGAGAGTTTATCTGTGTTTTTACTGAAAACAGCTGCCTGCTAGGTCTGGAAACAACATTAATGAATGTAGTGAGATACAAAACGGTTAATTCATGGGTAGGCCTGTCACAATAATTACATTATCAACTTATTGTACAATAACATAATTATCAACATCATCATGTCTATATATGGACTTATTGTATGATACGTGGACATGACCTTGATTATTTTTTTGACCTCAATATTACCACACTTCACATTAGCAGCTAAGAGGCTATTCATGTCACATTGACTAAGCAAGTAGTGTCCTCCATTCCTCACTGTGTACGTCCTGCGTGAAGACTGCAGAAGCGAGCGGCGCTGCTTATATGCAATTTAGATTATTAAATATTTGCTGATCTCTTACAAAAATACTGTTGCATCCTGGGAAGTCTAGTGCTGTCATTTCCATCACCACAGTTCTGTTCAATGATAGCTCATGTGTAATATCGACAGACATTTCTGTGGAAAAATGTACGTATCTAAGTTGCTTTATAAGTAGAATTTTATACATAACGCCTGAATGAAGACACTGTATGATCAGGATTTTAGAAATGTTAGACTAGTGACCAAAAAAATCTCTATCCGATTTTTTCGTCTCATTATTAGTGTATGTCTGTAAAAATTTCAAGTGGAATTCTTGGCAAGAAAGTGAATAGGAGCTTCTTAAAAGTCAAACTACTCCTTTAAGTTTATATTTTTAATTTACAGCACATAAGGAAAACAGTTAGGTTTTTATTAGATGGAGTTTAAGACTGATTTTGATTAGTTTGACTTAAAATCAGTATTGTGATTAGGGTAAATGGTAGTGTTAGAGCTTCAGGGCTTAGATGTGGTCAATTGAAATTTGTTGTGAGGGAAGCAAAACGTGCGTCTGTGTCACCAGCAACATTATGAGCTGGAGAATCTGTGCACATAAAAGGAGACGTGTTATTGAAATATTCTCAGCTGATCCGTGTGGAATGAAAAGGACATCAGCACACAGTTGACCTCCCAGCAGTCAGCTGTGTGGAGGACGATGCAGCCTCTGCAAGGTGAGATTAGGCCCTGCTATTCTTTCCTCGCTGCTGGGCATCTTATCTTTTAGCTGCGTTCACACACTTGAGACCAGTACCCTTTTTTTTCTAAACAAAGCAATAATATGGGTTGAGCAATGCAAATATTTATGTTAATGGCTATATAGTAAATTAAATGTTCTTAAGTGAAAATATCATAGGGCTGGGATTGAGAGCATGGGCACAGTATGAATTAGATTTAAGTTAAATTAGGGAACAAACATTTTATGGAAAAGGGCCTCATTAACATATGTAGGTAGTCTAGTCCTTCTCTGTGTGAGAGAGAGAGCCACAGAAAGAAGTGTGTGTGTGTGTGTGTGTGTGTGTGTGTGTGTGTGTGTGTGTGGTTGCACAGGTATTCCTCATGTTGTGGGGACATACATTTGTTTACTTATAGGGACAAAAAGCAAGTCCCCTTAATGTAAATCATTAATTTTAGGTTGAAGACTTGAAGTGAAGGTGAAACTAAGGTTAGTTTAGGGTTATATTAAGGTTAAGGTAAGGGTTTAGGATAAGTGTCTCCAGGAAACAGATGTAAGGCAATGTAATGTCCCCTGAAGTGATGGAAACATGTGTGTGTGTGTGTGTGTGTGTGTGTGTGTGTGTGTGTGTGTGTGTGTGTGTGTGTGTGTGTGTGTGCAAGGTGAGATATGGCCCAGTTGTCCTCCTTGTCTCCTGGCTGTTGGCCAGTCTGAAAGCAGCAGTCAAGTTAGTTTAACACAGGAAGACAAATGTCATTGCTTTCATAATAAAATCCTTTACTCTATATGACACTATATACTAGACCTATATACTGTGAAGAACACTGTCAAGGTAAGGACATATTGAAGAACACTGTGAGGGCATTAACATATTGAAGAACTCTGCCATGGTAAGAACATACTAAAGAACACGCTGAAGTAAAACTATCAGTACCACAATGTAAAAATCTACTACATTAGTAAAAATCCTACTTAAAGTGCTAAAGTAAAAGTGCCAGCCTATTGTCAGTATTGTGGAAGCTTTTATAGGCTTCTGCAATACTTTTACTGAAGTAGGATTTCAATTGCAGGTTTTTTACTTCTAATGGCGTTTTTGGCATTGACACTTTTACTTCTCCTGCAGGTCACAGAATCTGATGGGTCACCAAAAACGCTATAACACCGGAAGAGCGCTCTTGTTGTGTTGAGGCTAACTTCACACACCGGTCAGAAAAAAGGGGGCCGGACTCAGTCCAGTGTTCTTCCTACAAAAACCTTCAGAGTGACAGAGGACAGTCTCAGCTGGGACGGAGGAAACTCGGCTTCAGAGGAGAGAAGGAGAAATGATAGCTCTGAATTTTTCCGAAGTTTAAAAAGTGATTGTAACCACCAAGTTCATCGCTGCTCCGCTGGAGTCGCGGAGACAAGTGACCGACACATCACCGACACATCACCGGCACCGACAGAAGAATGCATGTATTTTCTGTCCAGCTCTGACCTCTTAACATGTACCTCACTGTTTGTCGAGGAATGGTTGCTGCTATTTAACACCAAGCCGAAATGTAAAGAGCGGCAAAGCTGGTCCGCTGTCTGCAGGAAAAGGTGCTCCTAGTGAGTTACCTCCGCACTGGTTCCGCCAAACTCCGTTGAGAAATAAAGTAAGTTATATTTACCACAGTTTTTACACTTATATAGGCTGTAACATAGTTATTTAAAATATCCTGTCATAAAATACACTACTACTCTTAAATTCGGCATGAGTCTAGACATGAAAAGTATGATGCATTTACTAACATTTTAACTTTGACAAAAGGTTTGCCTGTTTTTCTCCCACATTTCTAACGTCAAAGTACGCCTGTGAGGCCGGTGGAGAGCAATGAGAACAGTCAGAAACTGCAAACTGCTTCTTATTAAAAGTGCTACACAGTTGTTCATCTATAAGCCGACTGTGTATGGAGAAGCATTTTAAAGATTGCATGTCTTTATTCAGGCTCTATGTTTTATAATAACTTGCTGACGACCAGAAAAGTTTTAAATTGATAGATTTTTGGATTGAGTTTGGTCAAGTTGAACTTAAAATGGATTTCAGCCACAGCAGTCTGTGGGGCTTGTCAAAAGCGTTATAGCTGTCTACAGAGTCATTAATAACCAAGGACAATTTTTCACACAATACAGGCCTGTGCTAGCTAATGCAGAATATATATGTGTGTGTGTGTGTGTGTGTGTGTGTGTGTGTGTGTGTGTGTGTGTGTGTGTGTGTGTGTGTGTTGTTTATACTCTGTTAACATGTTTTGAATAGATGTATTAGGTTATCAAATTTCCACTCTTCCCAGATCATTTTGCAGTATCAACTTCTGTTAGACTGCGAATGCATTTACTTTTTTTTCTTCACAAAATAATGAATTAAATCAATCAAATTTCACATAAAAGAGGTAAGGCCATTCTGACTAGAACACTTATACATAAGCTACACTGAGCAGGAGGGGCTG
Organism: Scomber japonicus; assembly: GCF_027409825.1. NCBI lineage: Eukaryota > Metazoa > Chordata > Actinopteri > Scombriformes > Scombridae > Scomber > Scomber japonicus. The sequence continues at coordinate 28,366,331 of NC_070591.1, read as the reverse complement.
GGGTAACTCATTTTGGGGAAGTAACATTTAAAGTGAAAAATGTAAACGTACACAGACTATATTCTAAATATGGCTCTTAGCTCTGAAATATATAGAGTCACGTCATTTTTTTCAAGTAGGCTACTCCAAAAATAATGTGAACTAATCAGGTCATACATTAATAGAATGTAAGAATAAAACGATACACTGTACAGGATGAAAATCCATCTAACCCTTGTGTATCAGGGGTTACTATCAACTATTGCATAATAAGAATACTAATGGTTTAACTCATACATTATTGAGTAGATTTGAACCAGTAGATAAGATGTTCAGATGGTTTAAATGTCAAACAAGACAGCTCGTTTATGGCTTTTTTTGGTTGTTTGGTTCATAGTCCAACCATCTTTCCATTTATCATTGGGTAGTCAATATCTAAAAGTACATTTTGGAGTAGGTAATCAGTAATCTGTAGCTGGTTGGATATGAATGTGACCCTCTCAACCCTGCCTATTCATCCGTTTCTTTCCTCCCTTGGGGACGATGATTGCTTTGGTTCCCAGGCAGAAGGAGAACACACAGTGAGGAGAGTGTAAGTATTAACCCTACAAGACATGACAGAACCCTGAAAAAAACTTAAACATACAACATGGTTTTTTTTAGAAGATTAGCTTTTGATAAGTTGATGTACTTGCTCTCTTGAAGTCCATACAGTTAGCACTTATCCAAAAACGCAGCAAATTTTAGTGTTTCACCATCTCTAATTACACATGATCATTATTTCTCTATCATATTTAAATCTGTCATACAACATATCATTTATAGTTTGTTAAATGTGCTGCCGGACATGTTTTCATTGTCTTAACTTCTCAGAAAATTCCAGTGTACTACAGCTGTAATACGCAGTGTAAAGGTTAAGCGTGTACCAGCCAATGGAGCCAATGATCTGTTGGGGTCATTCATATGATTGTGCGGTCAGTTTGTTAACCAGTAAGCTAAATAACAGGAATCACTGCACCTTCACCAATGACTTGCACTAAGTTTTCATGTGGTTTACTGTAATCTCAGTGTTGCCGCTGTACAGACTACACAGGAAGTTCTTTAGTTAGTTCAATGCAGTTTATGTCCCTGTGAGCTTGCCGGCATTTGTGTATGTGTAAGTGTGTGTGTGTGTGTGTGTGTGTGTGTGTGTGTGTGTGTGTGTGTGTGTGTGTGGGTTGTTTGTGTTGATCCAGGCCTCTGGGCTCTTTGTGTTTGAGGAGGGGTCTCCGGCCTCGCGGGGCTGACCTCAGGGTTGCCATGGAGACAACAGGAGGCACTTCCTGAATTCTGGGCCCATCCTGCAATACATTATAGGGCAAGTGAGCTAGAGTTGAAACTCATGATGTGGAGCGAAGGGAAAAAAAGGGAGGGAGCAAAGATGATTCTATTGCGACAGAATTATGAATTCTGTGAAAATGGAATGATAAAGTAAAAGAGTGTAATACATTTAAGAAAACAATGCATTTTTTTCTCAATTGTAGATTCAGTTCAAAGTCACTTAAATGTTTTCTTGTCATGTTAATTTAATGGACTAGTTTCTTTAAATGCATATTCACTATTATCTTGAAAACTAGTAGTTCTGTTTCTATGTTTATAATGTATATGGTGTGTGAAACTCTCTTTGGCTTATTTACTGTTAACTTTCTATAACAATTGGTTTATTTCTCTTAATAATATATATAATTGTGCTAAAAGCCTCCAAATAGTTTATAAGGATATTAAGCTGCTTCTTTTTTTTATGAGGTTTAGATTTTAATGGTAACAGAAAAAAGTGAGTTAAAATACTTTGAGGAAGGATAGTTAAAGGAATAGTTCAACATTTTCCGAAATAAGGACCATAAGCATACATGTATAGTGGCTATGTAAATGTAAAGTACATGTTTCACAAGGTGGTAGACATTCATTGAGAAAGGTCGGGCCAGTTTATGATCAACTTTTTCCAACAGACCTTATTGGGAAGCAGCGTTTCCTGCAAGCCCCCTCCCACCCCCGGTACCCTGCACCCGAGGGTGTCGAGGAACATTAACCCGCAGTTTTTGTCCTTTAGGTGTCAAACAGTGTTAATAATCAAAGTTCTGGTTACACGGCCCACCAGCTCTGTTAGTATTCAGGACGCTGATCGGAATATCCAGCGGCCTGTTAAAACTGCTGTCAGAGACTGATATACAGAGTCAGCTCAGAGAGAGAGACAGAGAGGGAAGGGAAGGGAGGGCGTGAAAGAAAAGGGCAGGATTTGTGCTATCAGATAAAAGAATGGAAACTTGTAGGAAAAGTCCAGCGACTTGCACACAAATGCGAAGGTCACAAGTTTTCTTAATGAAGATTAGAAGCTAAATTGTAATCTAAAGATGGAGTCAAGGGCACAGATTACACTTGTTTAATCTGGAATCAAATATTACTGAATGGTATATCAATCTGATCAAATATGTCACGTTTCCAGGTAAATAACACGGTGAGGAATGTTTAGGCTCTTGGATTTGGGCTTAATTTCGGAAAGTCTTGTCATTTAACATCACAGCCATAGTAGGAAACCTGTAAATGTAAAACCCACCAAGCTGAGCAGTAACTTGTGGAATGGAGGTTGGGTTTGACACTACAGGAATGCAAGTACTGAGTTACCAATTATACTTCAGTTAAACGGGAAAAGAGCATGTTCGTAAGTTCCTGTTGGAGGTGGTAGATGTTTGAAAGCCTTTCTACATCTGCCAGTGGACACGGTCCATGGGAGGGAAGTGGGGCTTTTAAGGAATGCTGTTAAGATGAGAAAGGAGATAGCGCGTTGCGTTTATCAGATCAGACTGGCATCGTCAAACGCATTATCTGTCGCCCCCCGAATACTGTTTAATCTTTCGTCTGTAGCTTTCAAAGTTACAAAAACCAAGCGTGTTGTAATTCTTTTTGTAGGAAGATCTTGAAGTGCAAAAGAACTCTAAGTTGTTTACAGTTCAGGTAGGTTTGGAATAAGCCGAAGCCGCAAGAAATGGATCATTAGCATCAAGAGAGGGAGAGAACAAATAGTCAACCCCTTTTCAAGAAGTAAAGCTTCGTCAATGGAAAAGAACAGTGCAGACAGAAGGAGAACAAAGAAGAAAAAGGTAATCTCAGGTATTATGATTAGAATTATGGCTAACAGAATATATTATACTTGAAGCTCACAGGTGATTAAAACAGAAGAAAAGCACGACTTCAAAGGCTCACTTTGGCGTATAACTAGAGGTCATCTGAAGTGGCCCCCAGGTCCTTGATATACTGTACTGTTAATGGTGTTTAACCTGGCACGCTGTGGCTCTCTTTGTGTTGCTGTGTTTGTGATGTAAAAGAAAGCTCCTCTTGAGTGGATGAAAGAACATGCTGGACACGGTGCTCGCCGTACTTAAAAGGTTTCCTCTGTAGCCTTTTTAAACAGCGATATATCACCATTGAATTGGCTGTCACTTTGGTGTATTTACTGTACACAGATCTGAACATGGGAGGCTCTATGTCTCAAAAGTGTCGCGGCAAGTGTTTCTCAAACTTAAACAACTTAAACATTTAAAAGTATATTTCTCAAAGACCCTGATGCCATATTTTACAAAGTGTTACTCGATGCAAAGGAGAGAAACAGAGACAGTGATGTAACCTGGTCACTATGCTACGAGTCCTGATCTCACACCGTACGTGCTGTTATTGGCTGGGGGTTATACACCCACTGCCCAAAGGTTGACACCCAGAAGTGTCCTGAACACAGCAAAACAATAAGAAAATACAGGCAAAGGGAAGAGAATCTGAAAGAAAAATACACCAGCACACCCTTCTACTCGGTCAGTGATGATTGAGAGGGGGTTTTAAGAAAATCCTGCGTTGTACCTTTTAACTTCTGTGGTTTTCTACTGACTGGAGCAGGTCATCGTCCTGTGTAGCATACAAACATAGAAGATATTTTTTCTCACTTTTTCAACAAGTAGACCTAGGGTTAGCTGTCTGTCCCTACGTTCAACATTTGAGTGGAACCATTGTGCTGTTAAAGGACGGGTTCACAATTTTTCAAGTCTGTTTTAAAACATTTTCATGCTTTTAATCATTCCTCCTGTTCATACTGACCATTAGAAGATCCCTGTCCGAGGAACCAAAGAGGGAATTTGATGCTAAAAGGACTGTAAATGTATCAGATATCCACTTAATATGACTAACTCAGACTGCTGAAGCCTCATATAAGCTTTACATCTACTTTTAAATGACTGTGTGGACACACTGGATTTTTGCAGCCATCACTTCCACTTAAAGCACATTTGAAAGAGATCTTTTAATAGATAAAGATTTATTTTATTGTAATTTCTCAGCACTTACATACACTGAAATTATATTTGCCCTCTGTATCTGACCCATTGTATACATTAGGAGCAGTGGGCAGCTGCAGCTCTTTTTGTCAGTGCCAGTAGTCAGGGGCCCTGTAAGAGCATTAACACTAACATACATGTCTTTGATGGTGGGAGGAAATCAGAGCACCTTGGAAAAACCCGTTCTAAGACAGAGACACCAAGGAGCTTCTTGGTGTGAGGCAACATAGCCATTGTGCCGGCCACTGTGTGTGTCTGCATTTGGGGGAGCAGGGAATAGTCAATAGCTCATCCTCACATTGTCCCAGGATCCCCCACTGGTGCCACACAAGAGCCCAAAAAGGCAGAACAGGAGGATTACAGTGAGGAAAATCTCTTCCTGTGTTCATGTGGCTGCGTGACTGACTGAATTGGGTGCCTACCCTTTAAGTTTGTATTCTAGTTGGAAAATGGCGGCTAGTGAGCCTAGCTTTAGAAAGCTAACGGTTGCACAGATTGTCACTGAAGTTACTTTTCATGCCATTGTGAGGTTCCTGTGCATACAATGTTGTTTTTGTCCTACATTATACACAGGGGGTCTAGCTAGCAACTAGCCAGAAACAAGTACACCCATTTTTTTTAGTAAATTTGAATCTTGGCACATGATAATTTACTGATTGACTGAGTCAGACAAATCACAGATGGGACAAAGCAGAAACTGTGGAAACTTAAGTGATATACCAAAACGTTTCAATACTCACGCACAAATCATTTGAATTTGAGTTCAACTTTAGCTTAAAGTTCAAGTAAAGTACATGATACGTCATTGCCACAAAGGGTTAGGGTGAGGGTCGTTATATGTGGAATAGCACACAAAATACACTTAAGCTAGCTTGAAGCCTGACTGCAGTTGATCAAATAGAAAGGTTAAGTCTGCTTTGAGCTAAATGCTAACTTCATTATGCAAACATGCTTGCTGTTACATTGCTAACACACTTATTTTTAGCAGTTATAATGTTAACCATGGTCTTCAGCTTAGTTTAGCATGTCAGCACACTCATTTTTGCTAGTTAGCACAAAACACGGAGCACTAAGGCTGAGGCTAATGTTAAGGTCATTAGTTTAGCAGGTATTTAGTCATAAACCAAATATTGGACAAGCTAATATCTTGTTATCAGAATTCATACTGAATGTGTCAACCTAACTTTATGGCAGACTTGCATTGTTATCTGTAGAGCCATATGTTAAAGAGAAAGAACAAATGCCACAGAATCTTGAGTCAGGGACTCTTTTTAAGCAACGCACATTTCAACTTTGATAATCACCTGTTACTCCCACCATTCTCCAGCTAAAATGTCACTTGCCTTTTGGCGGCAAACAGTGTCAAGAGTTGAGTTTTAATCAAAATAAGAGCTGCTGGCTGGATTGCATTAAAGGCAAACTGAAAATGTGGCCTTTAGTCATGTGCTACCAGCTATGTACTTAAGCTGATAAGCCATTCTCCATTAAATAGCCTCAGATTTTTAAAATTTCAGTTGGTTTGACATTGTCAGCATATAATAGAAAACATTATGACAATTCAACTAACTAAAAATGGTAGCAAACTGCGCTGAATATAAAGACATTTTACTTTTTATACATTTTGTAAGGAACAATGTTAATGCTTATGTCTACCAATGCTCTCTTGAAGCTGAAGTTTGTGGCATGTGACTAATAGTTTATCTCATAGACCCGTCTAAATGAGTCTATTTATGTCAGTAAATTTGGAGGTTTTGGTTGTAAATGATTTTGGATGTTTGTCATAGTCTGGGTTTTAGAGAACACACTGACATTTAAATCATTTCGCAAAATAGCACTGGACTTTTTCTATCACATTTCTGTACAGCTAAAGCACAAACTCAAACATTCTTTCTTTCTTAAACACACACACATACACACACAGTCTTTTAAGCAATACTGTAGATTGTATTCAGGCTTTTTACAGATGGTGTGAGGAAATGACCAGAGGTTAATGCGTACACCTGCTCGTATTTCTCCTGCCCTCCTCCTCTTCATTCTGCCTTTCTCTTGCCTTCCTCCTCCTCCTTTTCTTTTTTCTCTCTCTCGCTCTCCCTCCCTCTCTCTCTCTCTCTCTCCCTCTTCACTCTGTGTTAGCCAGTTGCCAAGAATCTGGGGAATGCAGGATTGCAATGTTCTGATAAAGTTTGCTTTGTTCCCCAAGTGACCTGAGTGAGAGAGAGTAATGGAGAGAGAGGGAGAGGGAGAGAGGGAGAGAGAGTGGTACCCATAAGTCTGCACACACACACACACACGCACGCACGCACACACACAATTCACATACATGCGTGTTTGCACATGAGCATCTTGTTATTCTTGAAAACACACAGAAGTGCGTAGGCAGTAAATTTAACACTACACACCGTGCTTTACATTACACATGCATGCAGATCAAACACACAGTCATATAATTAGACCCTGTACTGTAGGATAAGTAGCATTCCTGAAGCATTATCTTCGCCCCACATTGTCAAACCATCCATTAGTGTTTTCAGAATGAAATGCCTGGAGTTAAGAGCATTCAGACAATCTGGGACCAGAAGTCAAGGGCTCTCAAAGCTCCCAGGGGTTCAGAAGACTTAGCAGTGATTTGTAATTTGTTTGTTTGTATCTTTAAACTCAGTGAGGTCGTCTGCCTCTCTGTGGGGCCTTTAGTGGAGATTGATGAAATTATACTAATCAATTGGGGCACAGATGTCAAGCAAATGATACAATACTAAAAAAGTCCACTTACTTTGAGTTAAAAATAAAGTTTTAAACTAGAATTTCCCGGTCGTAAACATGTTTTAAAGATAACCATTCATAATGAATCACCCATTGTCTGGAATATGTCACTATTTTCCAGTGGCTCACTTAAATGTGATGTCAGCATCGTCAGATATATCCTCTTGAAATAGCTTTTTCAATAAGCACAGTTTTTGGTTGATGAACATGGTGACTCTGTGAGGACCAAAATAGGGAAAAGATATGTTATACATTTCCAGTAGCAGCAATATTTGTACTTTAAAAAAACTGTTATAGAACACTCTCAGGCAGAGAGAGAGAGGGAGAGAGAGAGAGAGAGAGATATGCAGGTACAGTAAATGGCTTGTGCTGTAACCATTCAGCTATGAGGGTACTCTTATTTTGTGCTTCTTAACAAGAGAAGAAGAAGAAGAGTGTTTTGAGTGCACATAGTGAGTTTCACTAACTGGTAGTGTGTTTGAGTGAGGATCATTTGCTTACAGGACTACTAAATCTTTATTATATTTCCCCTTAATCTGTCACAATCAGATGACTTCAACCTGTTGGGATGACTCAGATCATTCACAAAATGAGTATTAGAAACAATGAAGGCTCAGTCTTATAATGCCATTGAACTCAACTGTCCAACGGCAAGTAACAAGATACCTGAAAGTTATGTCTTGGGTGTTTAAGATGCAATAGAAACATCAGATCTTGTGTAGGCTAATGTCAGGAGGTAAGAAGGATAATTTAATTTAGTTTTAATGCATGTTGGTTAAAAAGAGGTACTTACCTCATAGTAGCTTGACACTTCAACCCTTTGTTACTGGAGGAGAAGGAGGGAACGAGGGGGAGAAATGGCATTCCTGTCTTTATCTCAGCGCAGGACACACATGTGATTACATGCTCTCTTGCTCTTTCATTCTCCAACTCTATCACACATACACTCTGACCCACTCTCTCTCTCACTTAAACACACACACACACACACACACACACACACACACACACACACACACACACACAAAGACACATTCATGACCGTGCTCACAAAGACATGCAAACTCTTACACAAACACATGTGCCGCACTGGCTTTCTTTAAGTCTCACTCACTTTTCTCTTTCACTCTCTCTCACTTTCTCTCACACACACACACACAGTATGTTATCATGACCAACTTGTGGGGCCCATGCCATCCTTGCAGCATTCAAATTAGTCCAGTCACACAGCATGGAAGTCAAAGGTGTGTGAAGGAGAGTTTGTACTATAAACAGAGATGGGCAGTGCAGTTTATCTGTGTGTGTGTGCGCGTGTGTGTGTGTATAGCGAAAAAAAAGTAAATGAGAAATGTGGAAACAGAGAGAGAGAGAGAGAGAGAGAGAGAGAGAGAGAAACAGGAAGTGAGCGTTTGGGTTGGGGGAGCAGGGTCAGAAAGGGCACTATGGGAGTCCTCCACATCCATTTGCGTGTGAAGAAGTAATTAGATGTGTGTGTGTGTGTGTGTGTGTGTGTGTACGTATGCTGAGCTGTGGGAGTGTGTATGATGGCTAAACAGAAAGGCTGAGTTGTGTTTACATGGTAAATATGTGTGTATGTGTGTGTGTGTGTGGGTTGGGAGTTAAGGTTGTGGAATGTCACATGCTGATAGAATGCTTACTGGACAACAAAGGCGGTGAAAGAAAACATAGTGGAAACCATTAACTATGCTGGTCACTGCACAGCACTAGTCTGCACTGTAAAACAGAAAGAATGAAGCCGCCCCCCTAACACTGTAGTATGTGTGTGTGAGCAGTGCTGTGTAGGCCTGTGTACAAACCAAATGCTTATAGTTTTCAGACTTTGCCTTTGAATTTCAAGTTGCAAACATCAAAAGTCTGAAATGTTACATTTTTCAATTCATCTGCAGAAACCTTGACCAATGTGTGCATGTTTATTTCTTGTAAAAAAAAAAAAATGAAAAAAGTTGCAAAGCACAACTCAAAACAGTGGCTACTTTTCCACTTAAATGTAGCGCAAATTCCACTTGATGCACATTCCCATCCACAGCCTAATATGGGAATATCTGGAATTGGGTCATAAACAGCTGGGGGCACAAATTTTTCAGTTGGAGGCTGATGAAAGATTGCAATAGAAGTGGGCACAACAAGATGATGTAATTAAAAGAGTGCCAGTCAATCCTCAAACAGCGATGATTCTATATTGAAGGTTCAAGCACTAGCTCCTTAGCTTCATAGCCTAGCTAGCTAAATTCCTAAGCGCTAATCCTTTTGGTCCCCATCCCTTCAGCTCCAAACATGGCCAAACAAAATTTTATCTAGCTACCTTTATATTAACATGTCACTCCTAGCCTAGCTGCTAGCTAAATTGACAGTTTCAAATTAGACACCTCAAATAAAAATACATACTTGTCAGCTGAGAGCAGTGTCAACATAGGGGAAAGGGTCTTAGGTTAAGGACTAATGGGAAGTTTATGGACTTTCAGTGACGCACAGCACTCTGAGAAGATATAAATTATGGTACTGAAACAGACAGATGTATAGCCTCACATTATAAAAGCACAGTTCCTCTGATTTGTAAAGGACAGCACCAGTATAATTTTACATCCATCCTGTTCTTTGTGTGATGATGGATTACACCTCTCAAGAAAGGAGCTGGTGCCTGCAAGTTTGAGAATAAGAGCAGACAGTAGAAGGACTGGCAGTGTTACAGACAGGAGGTGTCAGCTGTAGAGGAAAGTCACTGCTGTTTCTTTTGAGTTCCAAGTTGGCAGTGAGACAGGAGCTAAATTTTTCCAGTAGAGTTGTGTAATACTTCCATTCTTGTATTTTTGTTAAGATACTCAGATGACGGCATGCCTGTGCTCCAAGAAATCACGTTCATCACGTTTACATGATTTAACTTCGCACTCACAATAAAATATTTCTTAGTACAGATGAAAGAAATCCACCAATCTGGGTGTGTTTGATCATTTATCTTCCAAGTTAATGATTCTGTATTTGACTAAATTTAAAGTTAAAATTGACATTTTTCTAGTGTTTTGTAGCTATAGCTTTGTGTGTGCGTGTGTGAGTGTGAGTGTAAGTTCATAGGAACTTCATCCTTTCCAGGCCGGTTGGCAGTCAGGGCTACTGTAAACATCCTTGACTGGAAGCTGGTGTTAGGTCCTGGGGCTTTCAGTCGGATGTTTGCAGCAGCCAACTGCTAGTACCATCACTAGACTCCAACTGCTGTATGCTGTCACATGATGTGTGTGAAGCTCACTGAGGAAACTGACACACATTGTAAGTCTTTCCGTTTTAAAGAATGGTTATGAAAAAAAGACAGCATAAAAAATGGTTTGGTTAATGGAAAACTACAGTTTACGGTCCGGATCTTATTTTCATCACCCTGTCCATTGGTTCTGTTGGTTATTCATCAAAGTAATGGTTTAGTTTTTGAAATACAGTGACATGATTTTTTCCTAAGCAGTCAGATCATACTGTTTGCTGTAAAAAAGCTCACAGTTTAAAAACAGCTACCACATTTGGAGGTAAAATTGATCAATATTATCGATATTAGCAAGCACTAATATCGCACAGCTACAGTGAATACGGTGGTTCAAAGTAGGAAGTTTGGTTGTAATCTTTGGTGGATGTCAGTTTGGGTAATAATCTTACTCTGCACCTTCATTCTCTCCTTCAAATAAATTTGACTAAACTTCTGGCTTGTGTAAAACCTTTCTGATTGGTGGACCACTTGTTTTCATCTGTTGAGTTGCCATAATAATAATGGCAGTAGTGTGATTGCTTTTCTGAATAACAAGTAATGTAGTAGTTAACAATTAGTGTACGGGATTACAATTTCAATTGCAGTTATCAGGTTAATCTTGTTACTTTGATGTACCTTGAATTGAGGGTTGATATCAGTTTGGTTGTAGTGTGTTCAATGTACAGACTAGTTCAGCATGTGTAGACTAAGTGCAGGAGCTGAGGATGAAGGGGATGTAGTTAGCTGCCACCAAAAGAGAAGAAATGCAACTCTCAGTAACTCACAAAGTTTTCTCTTAAAAGTCTCTCAGACATTTGAAAATTAAAGGCCTAAAATGCCCAAGAAGTTCATATAGTTTATGTAGAGTATAGTGCTCTACATTCTAATCATGTGGATTACAATTGAAAGATTTAAGTTTAAGTCAGTGGTTCTAAACCATCTTGGTTGTGAAAAGTGACGTTCATTGCCCCAATCACAGTCTCAGTAAAGGTATCTTTTATAAAGTGAGAAAAAGACACAAGCTGCTGTTAGTGACTAAAACTTCTAGTCAGTCATGGGGGGTGACTCAGTTCATCGCAAAAGTAAACATGCACCAATGGGATGAAGCAGAAATCATAGAGAAATCTGAAGGGAAGGAAAGTGGTGTGAGTCAAGGGAGAAACAACTTGATGCGATAACTGTCTCCATTCAGGCCATTTGGTTCCCAGTGGATGGGAGCGGCTTCACCCTCCCCTGAGAGTTGAGGATGGGAGGAGGGGATGGGAAAGGGGAGAAGACGTGTAAAAACAAAAAAGATGAGTGAGAAGGATAAAGGGAACGAGTGCCAAGGTGGGAAGAAGGAGAACGTGGGCCGGGATTTGAGGTGAGGATGAACTTTGGGAAGAATCTGAGGTAAAAAAATATCATTGCTGAATGGTTTGGTTTTGATTCTTCTCCACCCTCATCAGCCGGAGTTGAGGGAATGTGGGTGTAACATACACTACAGGACCACAGACAGGAAAGGAAGGAAGGAAGGAAGGAAGGAAGCATTCTAATATTACAGACTCTCCCATCCCCACATTCATCATACCATGAATGAAAACATGCTGTGCCTCTCGCAGTTTCTATCTAAACAGTCTCTGCGTTCCTTCCTTGGTGCTGGAAAACCCAGGAAATAGATAGTTCAGCTCATAAAAGCTCCTGTACATGGAAGGAACCAATGATACCAAGCAACTTCTAGATGATACAGCACTTTACTTATTCACAGTATTTAAATGTTTCAAAAAAAGGTAGGGCAGAAATCTCAGATGGACGTTTAAAAATCCTGGCATTAAAACTCAACACTACCTCTGAAGTATGTTAGAATGCAATGTAAGGCTTTTCTCCCCAAAATTTGGTTCAACTGTCCATTGAAGTACAGTTTATTTAATGACCTCTGAGCTCCAGGAAATGTAAACATCCTACACTCTCGGCGTCCGCCCCCTGGTGGCCGGGAGTGGGACTGTTTGCACTGCCTGGCTCAGCAAATCAACTTTTGTTCTGTACTGTTCTCTTCATTTCAATGTATAATTAAAAAAAAATACTTACACATGCAGTATAAAATAATTGTGGTTTGAATATGGAATAGGTATATTTTTACTTACCTAATAACCAAAATGATTAGTCTTCTGTCGAACACCTTTTTTGTGACATTTCACCCAGAACCAGCAGACCTGCTACTGTTGGCTACAGTAGAGAGGAAGGTCCTGTCATAATGGGGAAATGTGCATGCTGAGAAAAAGTGATATAATGATGAGTAATACTAGGTCTTATCGTCCCTACTGGTTTTCATGTTATTTTTTTATCATGAAACAGGAATGAAATGATCTTTCTGTGTGGTATTAAAAAGGTTTTTAAAAGTCTCCATGTTAACTTGATGAACCCTGCAGGAACCAGATGAACAATGAACAATGAAGCTGGACATTTGACTGGTTTGAAAGGTGGTTTTCTGTCTTTTAACATGCCTTGAAAATAATTCTGATGTCTGTAACAATATTGTCTGATCTCTGTAACAATATTGTCTGATCTCAATATGAACAAACATAAAGTTTCCTTTAGATAAACCAGACTGGCCTCACACAGCATTACTGTAGGGCTACAGTCTATTTCAGTGTCAAAGTCCTTCTCTTAAAGTGTGTCTTCATTCTCTGTGTGTCATTTCACCATCAACAGTGTTAAATTCAACTTGATGTAAGTGTCTGGCTGCCTGTTTAAATAAAGATCTATGAAAGTATGAACTGAAGGGTCTGTGCAATTCCTCTGACATCCTTGGTCGGACTGCTGGGGAATGCTCGCCATACGGGACAGGAAATAGGGAGCGGTTCATCTCTGATTGGCTGGCTTCTGTGACCCAGCGACCTCGGTCATGGCTGTCCCACTGGGAGTGGGACACACACACACTCACACACATATCAAAGTATGTGACAGTTCAGAGAGCAGAAGTCCAGGGAAAGAAAAAAAGTGGAGTAAATGGGGGTTACATTAACTTACTGTATACAAAGTAATGTGTATGAAGGATGTTCTTCTAAATGCTGAAAATAAACAATAAAGAAAAAAACCTCTTAAACATCAACAGTAATACATATAATGCAGGCAGTGTGTGTGTATAAGGACTTCTTGTCATCTTAAATGGCAATAGGAGGAAAGACGTACAGAGGAAGCAGAAGCAGCGGGTGGGGTTTGTGTGTTTGTCTGCTATTTCGGAACTAAAAATATACAATCTGTAACAAATACGTACACAGGGAGGATGTGGCCGTTTGAAAGTGGAATGACTGAGATCAGTTTGACCAGTGTGTACGCCGTAGATCTCACTACGCCCAAACATGATGGAAAGATTGAGACAGACTGCCATTTGAAAACAGCATATTTTAGAGGCTGACATTTAAAGGATGTGATTTCTCCTCATGGACACTAGAGGTCATGTCAGTCATGCATTATGATGGCTTTATGATCAGGACCATGTCAGTCACATTTATATCACTCTGTATAAATAAGCCCCCTCTTTTCATATTCATTCTGTTTATGTCCATCCAGCTGTTGGCAGCTCTAGGTATGTGCTCATGTTTTCAAGTATTTTTAATAAGTATTAAATATTAAGAAGAATACATTTAATTTATAAAGCACTTTACATTGTAAAAAAAGTGGGGACTGAATATTGCTTATCTGAGCACATAAAAACCTTTTTGATACTGTGCTGTTTATTTTCTATCTATATTCCCTCTCTATGCCCCCCAAACAACTTTTATTTTATTCTGATAATGCTGCTGTTGGGTGGAAACCTTGTAACTTCATATTTTGTTTTGGAGAAACTAGGTTTCTGACAGTGACCATAATTACCAACATCGAGAGAAGGGGTCAAGCCTTGAATCGAATTTCTGTACAGCCCGACAAAAAAACAACATTTTTTTCATCCATCATTAAGGGCCCCTGGGCCCACGTGATTGAAGTTGACAGAAAAGACTATGAGATTTGGTTGAAAGCTCTGGTATGTTCTTTTTTTGGTCAGCCTATACTTTCTATATTACTGTAAAGGTTTCTGTCAAATGAATATGATTCATATTTTGCACATCATATATTTTTCACAATATTAACAGGTATAGTATCACATTGAATACACTTCTCTGCTTGCTGTACGTTCTACTGCTGCTATTTTGTCATTTTTATGTTGTTTTTGTATTTGCTGTATCCGGTTAATGTTTACTGCCTCAATTATATACTGGGCTTACTTGATCACTGCACATGTTTAAGGTATAACAAGTTATAAGATTTTATACAAAGTACTCCTTTCATTAAATTGAGTACAGCACTGTTAACAGTCACAATTTTTTTTTACTGAATTCATGTGTACTTATACTGTCACCCTTTACATGTTTCTCTGTAGAAGACAATGATGTAAAATTTTGGTGACCACAAGATGGTGTTATAGTGTCACATTAATATATTACTACTGTACAGTTTCAAGTACCATCCTGTAATTGTTATGATGTTTGGCTGAACTCAAGGATTAATAAAAGTAATATGCCGAGATATGAAGATATTACTTGACTGGTTATTGCATTATCTGTGTCTCTAAGGAATCTGTTACCAATTGGCACTTTGAACATGTGACAGATACATAGCAGCTGTAAGATGGTTGCTCACAGGCCGAATAACACCAATCACCCCAGGAATCAGGATCTGGGTGTTTATTCTATAAGAGCAGCACAGAGCACAGTCAGCATACACACACACACACACACACACACACACACACACACACTGCAGCAGGGTCTGTCTCGGTCTCCAGCACAATAGTTGTAGTAGTTTTGTTGTTGTTGTGGTCTGTATTAAAACAATTTTGCAAAAATTAACAAAATGCCAATGTAAATAAAATATACACCAAAATGAATGCCTCCACAATTAACTTCAAATTAATAATCACAGGAAAAATAAAAAGGTAAACCAAAGATAGACCAAAACAATGTGCTTATTTCCTGCCATTAAACTACTTTTAATATTTAATTTAACCTCTGTGCATAAAACATTACAAAAAAATCAAATCGCACCTTTAGAAGCAGCACAGGGCGCAGTCAGCATACACACACGCACACACACACACACACACACACACACGCTGCAGCGAGTCACACAAGTCAGTCATTAGATTTAAACAAATAAAATACAAAGGCAAAACTCATTATTACGTTAATAAAGGTCCACTGTTACGTTACAGTTTCAGCCAGAATAACTGACTCGTAAAGTGCTAGTTTAACAGATAAACAGAGTATCACAACACACGTCTCACCCATAGGTCTTACCTACACAATATCTGTAGTAGTTTTGCCGGGAATTGGACCGACGTCACTCCTGTGTGTTTCACTAATTAAGCCCCCCCTAACCCTAACCCAACAGGTGTACCGGAACTTTAAAAACTCTCAACAACTCACAACTAATATAAAACAATACACAAAAATTCAAACTCTACAATAATGGAACATCAAACTCAGGTTTTGACGAAGTTCACAAGATAATAAAATAAACAAAATAATATAATACGTATTGACTCAGTTATGCTTGTATATGCAAAATGGTGTTGATAATCTTCATCACAGGGATGGACTTTCTCTCTAGCAGCAGAGTGTTTTTCAGGGTCACACTGTGGTCCAGCAGCACATTGTAAAAACCAATATGATGTCCCTGTTTTTAGCATGTCAAAAAGCAGAAGTGTACTCTACCCCAGATGTAGTTTCTACCACAAGCAGGGAATGCCCCCGAAACTAAAACTAACCACAGTTTCATCCAGAGACAGACACTACCGCAAAGGCAGGACAACAATGTTGCACTGTGTCTTTGTAAGATTATCTAATGACTGAGACAAATATTGTTTAATATAAGGGTCATCCAAGCTGAATCTACTGAAAGGACCTCAGAGCCAACAATGGAAAAACACACAGATTAAGCTTTTGTCAAAGACTCGGCTGTAATTCCCCAAACACACTTGCTGCACAGCTTCATTTTGCAAAGGTCAGCCAGTTTAGACATTTGTCATTGATGCTTAAACCACACCAATTATTTTCTGTTGCAGCTACGCAACTAGCCAACTACAGCCCACCCTGACACAAAAAAGGCATGTTAATTTTGACATTCGTGTTGAATTCAGTGACATATGAATGTTTAAATGTTGCAGTTTGTGATGCATTTCTGGAAAAAAGGTCTGAACATTATGATAAACCTTTTGATTCACTTGTAGAATAAATAAATAAATAAAATAACCTACATTAACTTCCCCACAGACGCCTTTTAGCATCTTTCAGCTCATTGTTTTGGTTTTCCAGCCTTGACTCAACTGTTTCGGTTTAGTCTCACTGCTCTTTCACCACCTTTTCCAATAACATTCATCAGATGTGTTTGCATCTTGTTCTGCTGCCCCCAAATGGCCAAACGTGAATGTGCGTGTGTGTGTGTGTGTGTGTGTGTGTGTGTATTCTGTTGGTAGGTCAGTTAACAAATCAGACTTAACTTTAGTAACAATTTAAAATCTTAAAGGTTTTCTTGAGTAGTACAAATTCACAGTCAGCCATCTCATCTTATGTGTGTTTGTAGATAGATAGATAGATAGATAGATAGATAGATAGATAGATAGATAGATAGATAGATAGATAAACACAAACAGAAAGACATAGAGATGGACAGACAGTGAGATAGATAGACAGACAGAAAGACAGATAGACAGATCGATTGACAGTAAGACAGACGGATGGACAGAGACAGATAGACAGAAAGAGACTGATAGACAGAAAGAAAGACAGACAAACAGATAGACAGACAGAAAGAACACCAGAAAAATAGACAGACAGATAAACAAATAGACAGATATACAGATAGACAAAAGGACAGATAGACAGACAGAGAGACAGACAGGCAGACAGACGCCTGACAGATCAACGTACTGACGGAGAGACGAAAAGATAGACAGATGGACAAACAGACAGACACACAAACAGATAGACAGACTGACAGACAGAGACAGACACCAACAGAAAGACAGACGCTGGATGCAGAGACGGACAGATAGACAGACTGACAGAAAAACAGATAGACAGACACAGACAGATGGACAGACAGATAGAGACAGATAGACAGATATACAAACACAGAGAGATAAACAGAGACAGAAAGACAGACAGACAGACACACAGACAAATAGACGGACAGATAAACAGACAGACAAATACAGACAGATAGAGACAGATAAACAGGGACAGAAAGACAGACAGACAGACAGACAGATATACAGACACACAGTCAAATACAGAAAGACAGATAGACAGAGACAGACAGAAAGACAGACAGACACACAGACAGACAGATGGACAGACAGAGACAGAAACACAGGTAGGTACAGACAGGCAGAATGACGGACAGATAGACAGACAAACACATAGACAGCGAGACTGATAGACAGATACAGAGACAGATGGACAGCGAGACGGACACATTGACAAACGGACAGACAGACAGACAGACAGACAGAACGACAGACAGACAGATAGACAGACCGACAGATAGACAGACAGACACACAGACGCAAACAGAAAGTTGTACAGAAAAACAGATGCACAGACAGACAGATAGAGACAGACAAATAGACCGACAGACAGACAGACAAACAGACAGACAGACATGGACTGAAAGACAGACAGATAGACAGACAGACACATAGACTGACAGATAGACAGATACAGAGACAGAAAGACTGACAGATAAAGACAGATGGACACATTGACAGACGGACAAACAGACAGACAGATGGACAGCAGACAGATACACAGACAGATAGACAGATAGATATACAGATGGAAAGACAGACAGGCACAAACAGAAAGACATACAGACAGACAGATAAACAGATAGACACAGACAGATGGACGGACATTAAGACAGACAGTCAGAACGATGGACAGATAGACAGACAGACAGACAGACATGGACTGAAAGACAGACAAATAGAGAGACCAATAGACAGACAGATAGAGAGACCAATAGACAGACAAACACACAGACAGATAGGCAGACAGACAGGCAGACAGACAGACACCTGACAGATCAATGTACGAACGGAGAGACGGACAGATAGACAGACAGATAGATAGACAGACAGATAGACAGACAGCATGACAGATGGACAGACAGACAGATACACAAACAGATATACAGATAGATAGACAGATGGACAGACAGACAGGCACAGACAGAAAGAAGACATACAGACAGACAGATAAACAGATAGACACAGACAAATGGACGGACATTAAGACAGACAGCCAGAACAATGGACAGACAGACAGGAAGACAGACAGACGCCTGACAGATCAACGGACGGAGAGACGGACAGATAGACAGACAGATAGATACACAGACAGATAGACAGACGGCAGGACAGATCGACAGACAGACAGAGAGATAGACAGATGGACAGACAGACAGACAGACAGATAGAGACCGACTGAAAGACAGATAGACGGATAGACCGACAGACAGAGAGACAGACAGACACGGACTGAAAGACAGACAGATAGACAGATACAGATACAGAAAGACAGACAGATGAAGACAGATGGACAGACAGACGTCAGGAAAGATGGACATACGGACAGAGAAATAGACAGATGGACAGACAGACAGATACACAGACAATACAGATAGATAGACAGACGGACAGACAGAAAGACACACAGATGGACAGATAGACGGAGGGACAGACAGGTGGACTGACGGAAAGATAGACAGATGGACAGACAGACAGACACATTGACATACAGAAAGACAGACAGACAGAGAGACAGGGAGATAGACAAACAGATAGACAACAGGACAGATCGATGCACAAACAGATAGACAGACAGATGGACAGACTGACAGAGACAGAAACCCAAGTAGGTAGACAGACAAGCAGAATGACCGACAGACAGACAGGCACATAGACAGCGAGACTGATAGACAGATACAGAGACAAATGGACAGACAGACGGACACATTGACAGACAGACAGACATGGACTGAAAGACAGATAGACAAACAGACAAACAGGACAGATCGACAGATAGATGGAGAGATAGACAGATGGACAGACAGACAGACAGACAGACAGACAGACAAATAGACAGACATATAGACATACAGACAGACAGACACAGACAGATAGACAGACAGACACGGACTGAAAGACAGACAGAGAGACACATAAACAGACAGACAGACAGACGGCTGGACACATCAACAGATGGACAGAGAGATGGACAGATAGACAGATGAACAGACAGACAGACAGATACACAGACAGTCAGACAGACCGACAGACAGAAAGACATACAGATAAACAGGTAGACACAGACAGATAGAAGGACATTAAGACAGACAGCCAGAACAATGGACAGATAGACAGACAGATAAACAGATAGACACAGACAGATAGACAGACATTAAGACAGACAGCCAGAACAATGGACAGATAGACAGACAGACAAATAGACAGACAGACAGACACGGACTGAAAGACAGGCAGATAGACAGAGAGACAAATAGACAGACAAACACACAGACAGATAGGCAGGCAGACAGACAGACAGATAGACAGACTGACAGACACCAACAGAAAGACAGACGCTGGACAGATCAAAGGACGGACAGAGAGACGGACAGATAGATAGACGGACAGAAAAACAGATAGACCGACACAGACAGACGGACAGACAGATAGAGACAGATAGACAGAGACAGACAGACAGACAGACGGACACATGCACTGATGGACAGATAGACAGGCAGATAGACAGACTGACAGAGAGAGACAGACACCAACAGAAAGACAGACGCTGGACAGATCAACGGACGGACAGACAGATGGGCTGACGGAAAGATAGACAGATGGACAGACAGACAGACAGACAGACAGGCACAAACAGATAGACAGACAGATGGACAGACTGATGGACATACAGACATATACACAGACAGACAGACACAAACAAACACATAGACATACAGAAAGACAGACAGACAGACAGATAGACAGATAGACACAGACAGATGGACAGACAGATAGACAGACAGACACGGACTGAAAGACAGACAGAGAGACACATAGACAGACAGACAGACAGACGGCTGGACACATCAACAGATGGACAGAGAGATGGACAGAGAAATGGACAGATAGACAGATGAACAGACAGACAGATAGACAGACCGACAGACAGAAAGACATACCGACAGATAGATAAACAGATAGACACAGACAGATAGACGGACATTAAAACAGACAGCCAGAGTGATAGACAGAGAGACAAATAGACAGACAAACACACAAACAGATAGACAGACATATGGACAGATTGACAGAGACAGAAACACAAGTAGGTAGACAGACAGGCAGAATGACAGACAGATAGACAGACACATAGACAGTGAGACTGATAGACAGATACAGAGACAGATGGACAGACAGACGAACACATTGACAGACGGACAGACAGACAGACATGGACTGAAAGACAGATAGACAAACAGACAGACAACAGGACAGATCGACAGACAGATGAGAGATAGACAGATGGACAAACAGACGGCCGGACACATCAACAGATGGACAGACGGACAGACAGACAGACAGACAGACAGACAGATAGATGGAAAGACAGACATATACACAGACAGATATACAGATAGATAGACAGATGGACAGACAGACAGGCACAGACAGAAAGACAGACAGATAGACAGACATATAGACATACAGACAGACAGACACAAACAAAAAGACATACAGACAGACAGATAGACAGATAGACACAGACAGATGGACAGACAGATAAACAGACAGACAGACAGATAGACGGACAGATAGACAGACAGACAGACAGACAGACAGACACGGACTGAAAGACAGAGAGAGAGACACATAGACAGACAGACGGCTGGACACATCAACAGATGGACAGAGAGATGGACAGATAGACAGACAGACAGATACACAGACAGACCGACAGACAGAAAGACAGACAGCCAGAAAGATGGACAGATAGACAGACAGACTGACAGACACGGACTGAAAGACAGACAGATAGACAGAGAGACAAATAGACAGACAGGCAGACAGACAGGCAAACAGACACATGCACTGATGGACAGACAGAAAAGACACACAGATGGACAGATAGGTGGACTGACATATACACAGACAGATAGGCAGATGGACAGGCACAGACAGAAAGACAGACAGATAGACATACAGACAGACAGACACAAACAGAAAGACATACTGATAGACAGATAGACAGACAGACATAGACAGATGGACAGACAGATAGACACACAGACAAATAGACAGACAGACAGATAGACAGACAGACAGACACGGACTGAAAGACAGACAGAGAGACACATAGACAGACAGACAGACAGATGGCTGGACACATCAATGGATGGACAGAGATGGACAGATAGACAGATGAACAGACAGACAGATACACAGACAGATAGACAGAACGACAGACAGAAAGAGACAGACACAAACAGAAAAACGTACAGAAAAACAGATACACAGACAGACGGATAGACAGATAGAGACAGACAGACAGACAGGTACATACATACATAGTCCTGCACATCTGCACCTCCTAGCGTGAAGCCAGCAGGGTTCCTTTCCATATGGGGACACTGTCTGTTGGAAGAAGAGGACATGGACACAACATGAAACCATGAAACACACATGATCACACTGTCACTCATCTCTGTTGCAAGTTTTCCTCCGTTACACATTTATACTTTATGATCTTACCTTTTCAGGTGAAAAATGGGATTCTTCTGTCGAATCAAAATACAAAAATAAATCCTAAATCACCAGATATGTGACTTCCAATACATGGTTAGTAACATAAAAGCATAATAATCCAAACTTTTAATTTGAAAAGATACACAGGTGAAAAGGTTTAGTTAAACCCAGAACTCCATTATTAGCCATATTTCTTCTTGCTATTATATTAAACTCTACTCTCTAACTCTACTATCAACTTTTTTCAAATATACATGATTTTATTAAATTGATTCACTTATATTATTTTTTTCAAAACAGACTTTTTGTTGTCTGCATTTATCCTCCATATCACAATTCATGGAGATTCATTTAGAATGGATCTCATTAACATGGACTGTTTGAGGGCTTTACTCTATCATGATCACATTTTTAAACCTAAAAGAAAACTATCCTTTCAACATAGATATATTTACTTTGTACTGATATTAATAAAACAATACACAACTAAAAAAACTGTAATTCATCGTAACAGTGGAATAACTTTAAAGATAAATGTAATGATTTTAACCTTTGTGTTAAAAGTTTTATCAGCATTGTTTAACTGCATAAATTAAACAAATCCCAATTCACATACCTCGAAGAGTTTTCTGTGTTTCTCAGTGACTCAGATTTTAAGATCTGACTTATTTTATATCACTCTCAGCTTACCTGACATGTCACTCGATGCCATGGACCGCTTTTGAGGTAAATGCACCACAAATGTAGAAATAGCAACGGATTTCTCTGCAGTTTCAGTTGATGTGAGCTGAAGGACTGATGTGTTCTGTCTCTGTGGATGTGTGGGTTCTAGATCACTGTTGGGTCATATTCTGTGAACAGTGTGTGGAATGGAACTCTATGATGTCATGTACATAATAACAATTAGTCACATGTATATAGGGATGATTTAGCAGGGATGTAAAAGGAAAATATATTCATGAATTTACAAATCAATATCACGCCTGACACTAATACTGAGTTCAGTTTAGTTCAGTCTTTAATGTCTCACTTTGAAATTTAGTTTTGCAACAAACAAATCACACCCATTCATCAATAATAGGAATTAAAAGAAAGAAAAATCACAAAAGGTAACACAAATAGAAACAAAAACAGTGTGAACAATAGGTTAAGACAGTCAGAAGGCTTATTTATTCTATTGCACAAATTGTCACAATAGATTTTCACATTTTTGTCCTGTTTGCCACAGCGGAGATGTTTGATACTCTTCTGCATCACTGCATAATAAAACTGGCACTCCAAAAGAAAGATAGTAGAGTAAAATGATGAATAATGATGAAAAAGGGTTATTGTTAATGGATTCAAATGCATCTCCCTGTTTTACATAGGTGGCACTAAAATGTCCTTTTATTGAGTGAAAGTAGTGGAGAATAGGTACAGAACATGAAAAATGCAACTGAAGTACCTCCACACTGTCCATCAAACTGAGCTGTGGTCACTTATTTCAATGAGGATAAATATATAGATGAAAGATTTTTAAAGTTTCAAAAAAACTAATGTAATAAAAGATTACTGAAGACAACCATGTAAGATTCCTCTTGTGATTATAGCCTTCTATTTTTGCATGTTATTTTATAGTGTAGTATTACTTACTTGGTATGGGTGGCATTGCGCATCCTCTATATCCAAATGCAGGAGGATTTCTTTAAAGTATTAGTATAAACCACATATATTCTGACATCATCTCTTTTTTTTCTCTGCACATTCTTCCTCTTTGTCAAGATCTGGCATTTCCAAACTTGTCTTCAAGTCCAACCAATACTGACTCAAGGGAGTTCCCCTTTAAAGCCACACGTGCAGTGTTTTTCTGATATCATGCTTTAATAATTTAGTGTCAGCAAGTAACATGTGAAAGAAGTGTGCAAATGTATTCTGAGGGTGCAAATGGAGTTGTCCAATCTTTAAAATGGATATATGTATATACATTTGAAATGTTTTTTGCAGGTTTTGATTAGCGGGACGGTGGTAAGCTGACAATATGTAATACCCATAACAGAAATATCTATTCTCTCCATCTTGACATACATTTGCGTGAGTTCCTTCTTCATAGTTTGAATGTAGAGTATAAGAAGAAGGAGAAGCGTTGGCAGCTGTTCAGCTCTGTGCATCATTACATATGCATCGTTTGTTGGCAAGCACTGTTTAAAGTAACTGAGGTTTAATAGTCAAAGATTCCAAAGAACTAATTTCCAACAGTCCAGGCTGAATTTGGGAGAATCTGAGGCACAAAATATCTTAAAGTTAATATTCCATGTAATGAACAGCCTTAACTACAATATATAAATAATCTCCAGGCTTTAGTGAAAGAGTTAAATTTGTATTGGACATAGGCAAATATTGCAAACTCCTCTCTCTAGTTAAGTGCAATCAGTTCTGGTTTACAAAAGTTCTTGTCAAAAACTGTACTACTGTGGTGCAGCCTGCTGCCTTACAGATATGGCCTTTTAGACATACTGTTACCAGTCTCCAGCGGTGTCTGAACTCTCGTGATTTCCCCCCGAGGACGAGAGCGAGAGAATATTGTGAACTACCTCTTTAAAAAAACAGAGCAGCGTGCTGCAGAGCATGCTGAGAGGAAATAGAAGACAAGAGGACAGGAAGCACATGGAGACGCCATCTGTTGTTGGGCAACAAAGCAGAGAAAAGTGCCAAACAGGAGACACTCACACACACACACACATGACATAAAGAAATTGGCAAACACTAACAGACTCCAGTGAGTGAGAACATATTCAACTGAAAAATGAGTCAGACATATAAGCATGTAACACAGCGCTATAATGGATAAAATGATATGTAAAATCTTGCATTTTTTGACAAGAAAATGTCAACATGAGGTTTTTTGATTAAATATCAATATAAACACAACAGAACCAGATACATTCTGACATCATCTCCTTTTTTTTCTTTCCACATTCTTTCTCTTCGTCAAAACCTGATACCTACATTACCCGCAAAGCAACTTTTTCAACCAGAGGCCCAATATGTTCAGTTTCACACTTGTCTTCAGGTCCAACCAGTACTGACTCAAGTCAATTCACTTGGGACAATCATGTGCAGCTTTTTCTTGAGCAACAAAATGCTTCACAGAGCTCTTTCTATATATGCATTAGGACTCTCCCGACACCTGGAAACACGCTTTGATGTGTGAAATTGGTGGAGTTCCCCTTTAAAGCCACACATACAGTGTTTTGCTGGTAACTTGCTTCAGTAATTTAGGGTCAGGTTCTGTGTTCAAATGTGTTAAAATGGTTAAAATGGAGTTGTCCAATCTTTAAAATGGATATCTATATTTTACATTTTTATCACTTACATTTTACTTTGCATTTGCAGGTTTTGTAAAGTAGGGAGGCTGATGAAAAAAATCTTCATTTTGTGTTTATTCTTCTGCGTATATGGAATTGGAAAAATGTGAGCAATGTTCTGTTATCACCTGACTCCATAGTTCCTCTCAGCACTACTGAGCTTCACATGCTTACATTCACACTATATAATGAACTGAGAAATGATTCTACACCTCCTCAGCCTGCCTGAGCACACTATATGGAGAGCCATAATACATGTATGGGAGACACATACACATACTGATTTATAATAATGTGTGTGTGATATCATTGCTAAGTGTTTTCTTGCTTCCAGTTTTAATCTTCCAGCATCCAAAATCACAATCTTTTTCTCAGATTGAGCGGTGCAGATGGGATGGTTTTGTTGATTGGACTCAACAGTAGATTAGACCACATAGTGAGTCAAGTGCAGAAAATCATTATATGTCAATGTGCAGCTTGTTTCCTGTTGGAAAGTTAACTAGCTGAATTAATAACTTTTTGCTAATTAACTTTATTACTCTTAGTCACGATGCCAGTGGGTGTCATTACAGTTTAAAGACTTTAACATTTTAGTTGTTTTTGAGGTTGTGGAGAAACTTAGAGCCAACTACTGCTAATCACTAGAGCACTATAGTAACATGCCAAATATATATGTTCTGAAGATGAATATGAACTTTGCATATCACTTTGGTTAACTAAGTGACTCTATTGGACAGTCTCTCTCTCTCTCTCTCTCTCTCTCTCTCTCTCTCTCACACACACACACACACACACACACAAACACAAACAGCCCAATATCACAAATCACAAATTTACATCAAGGACCTTTACAATCTGAACACCTAATAAATATGAGAAAGAGCAATATACATTACAGTGTTTTAAGTCCTAGAAGGAAAACTTGATAGGTTCAATAGAATAAGCTTGAGGATGGAAGGTGGCATTACTGGTATTACCAATAAAAAGAAAATCACCTCAATATAATTTTCCTCCTAATAATAATCCCCTTTTATAACAATAATAATACTATGATGCTTTTTTCTAAGAAGATGCTTTGTTGTTACATTTCTAAAATTAGAGCGACAAAACAAATCTTTGAGAATTCAGCGCTATTTAACCAACAGTTAGCAAGCTAGCTAGCCTGCAGAGCTAATTAGTGCTAGTGTGTCCCCATCTGGCTAGCATTTTAGCAGTTAGCTTGCCAGCTAATACTTTGCCCTGCCACTTTATGGTGGGAGCTGGTCTTACACACAGCTGTAGTACAAGAAAATGTTCACAAAATTAACACATTAAACAATTAAAAAACAATTATAATATAAAACAGAAATGCCAGTCTGTATAGGTAGGTCTTTTAAATGCTTTTTTCTTTTTCTTTTAAAATGAGGCGCTTACTCAGAAATCAGATTTCACAGCATTGGAGCAACAACAGTAAAAGCCTTTAGTTTAAAGCGTGGACCTTGGCACATGTTTAACTCTGTGCAGAGTGAGGTGTAAGGAGAGCTGAAATAGTAACACACATACCACAAAAATACCAATCACTACTGCTGCAATAACGTGTGTAAGTCTGACTATTTTTCACAGAAGTATAAATTTGGAATTTTCTGTTTTTCTGCTGAAAAGACGACAAATAAGACATCACAGAGTTAAATATAGTAGTATGATAGGTCATGAAAGGTGCCTGTTCTTTTAGCCATCATTTGTTGTATTTTTACTCTTGGAAAACAGTCATCTTTTATTATTTCTTGCCATTTGAAACACCATGCTTCATGTTTTGATCACACCTAACTGCAGCAGTGACATTGAGAACTGTGCTAGCTGCTCTCGTGACACTCGTCTCTCATCAAAGCTCATCAGTGGCAGCGAAGCAAGGAGCGGAAGGATTGACTCTCATCACCGATGGGAGGGGGAGAAAAAAAAAAGAAGAAAGGTTGAGTGGGAAAGAGATGAGTCGCACCACAGCAGAGCCGATGTTCTTTTGAAGACTGCGGCCGTCACATCTTCCTGCTTAAGCCTCTCTCTCTCTCTCTCTCCTGGCGGGCAGGAAGCTTTTCTCATCCTATCCCTCTTCTTATCTCCTGACTTCATTGTGGAGAAAACACTTGTTGGAGAGTTCTTCAGTGGGTTTGCTGTACGTACAACAGACTCCAGCTCTCTTTACTCAGAACTTTAATCCTGTTATTCAGCTGGCAGATCTGCTGCAACAGATGCCTCTTTTATACTGGAGAATCAGAGTGTGTTTCTTTCTTTGTTGTGTCAGCTCTGGAAGGCACAGGCATCACATGATTCACTGTAAGAAGCTTCACAACCGGCCATGTAGTTAATGAATGAAGAGCAACAGCCCCAGACTATATTATGAACTTAAATAAAGGTTGTCAAACTTTCTGATAATGAAGTAATGTGTAATATTAGTGTATATGTGCTGCGTGTTTAGCTGTCATTCTAATATAACTCTGTCTTATCTGAACACCATTGAAAATAACAGTATAATTGTTTTACATTACATTATTAACATGACATTATTGGTCAGTTATGGATCCTAACTCACAGTGCATGATGATATAACAAATAAACACCAGAAATATACATGGTCATTGTTATGTGTGTGTTTTTGTCAAGTACATTGAGTAGCTTAAGCTATTTTCAGGAGCGGGACCACGCCACAACTGCCCCGCCTCCTGCCATTCCTATAAATACCACCTAGATTTCTCCTCCCCTTCCGCGCTTCACGTGCAGGCAGTCTCAGTCAAGCTTTCATGGTCATCCAAGACACAGATTGTACTTCCCGCTTAATTGTATAAACAAAACTTGAACAAACGCTACAATTACTACTCCAAGAGCCAACTCACCACGGAGTTGCTGCTCTCAGCGTTGCACATGCCGGCCTCGTGGGCTCTTCAACTCATCATCCCCTGACGTGACACACCTGGTAGATCTGCGGCTTCCTCTCCTCCACCACTGAGGGCAAAAAACCAGGGAAATAACGGGCATACGCGCTGGAGCAGCAGTTTCAACTCTCCCCTCCTCAGCTGTTTCAACAGTCCAGGTAACTCTCCACCACACTGAACTCACGGCTCTCTGTCCGGCCGCCTTTACATCCATAAACAGACCCCGACATCTGCGACCGAACTTCCGCCCGCCTCCAATCATTTCTGCATAGGATGCATTCCCTATCAACCTTAGCGACATTAAACTAAAACTTAATTGTTTACTCAGCGGCAACAACAGCTACCGGGTCTCCCGCGCTTCCGGGTTTTCGCCAAAGCCAATCGCCGCCCGGATCGGTACACATGGCGTCACGGAGCCCCTTAGCCCCACGGCCACAGCCCCCCCTGGTGGGGGCCAGGTACTGCTGCATAGCAATAGTTTCTATTTTACTCAGCGTTTATACCAACGGCACGAGACATAAGTTCTGCATCATACATTATCCACCTCCACTACTTTGTAGTAAAGAATTCATAATTAATTTAAAGTCAGTTCCACATTGTCTTTTTCCATTCACCAGCTGCAAGCTCCTTGTGCGGCTACTGTAACGTCACTTTAACCGCAGCGCCGCGCCTTGCTTAGACAGGAACATCAGGCACCGGGATGCCTGCAACCCCTGCTGTCTCCTCACTCCAATCACAGCACTTCGCTTAGACCAGAACATCAGCACCAGGAACGAACCCTGCCGTTTCTTCACTTCACACGCACCACTTCAATTTGGCCAGGATGTTTGATGTTAGTGACCCCGCCGTTTACTCAATCCAACCTTGGCTCCTCACCTAGTTCGACAGCAACCAGCTTTTATCTGGGACATCTGGCTCCATTTGCCACAGCTCTAGTCAAGGCTCCTGGCACTGAGGGCTGCCAGCACTCTGTTTCAGCCAGGACATCCGCCACTGGGATACCAGCGCCCCCGCTGTCTCCTCATCGTGGTACCAGGATCACCCATATTCGCAGCTCCACTGATCCCTGCATCTCATTTCTCCTGGGCAGTGACGGCGGGATGTCATTGCCCCCAACGGCCACTCACGCAACTTCAGCAGACAGAACCATGCAAGACAGTTTTGGGGGTTCCATGGTGGATGATCATTCTCTGCCAAATGGCCAGCTGAGACAACCGCGTTTCACACGTTCAACATAACCTATGTAGCCCCAGGTCATTTTAACCCACCCTTACAGTATTGCAATAATATTTTGAGTTGATAAAAGACTGAGTGTATTTTGATTGACATGTTTAGTTTAATGAAGTATGGGTTTGTCACTTTAAGTAGATAGGTTGCAGAGTATCTACATGTGCTTTTGTGTTTATACTGTGTGGGAGAAAGCACAACCTAACCCTTGTTTATTTTTTTCAAAAGGTGATTGGCTGTGTGTTGAGTCATGTCATTTGTCTGTGCTGTGATTGGTAGAGGGGCGGGACAAAATAGGTACGGAAAAAATGGAGAGGTGTGCAAAGGAGGGACTGCGCTGAAGTGAAATGGAGCGGAAGGAGGAGACGGGATGAAAACAGAGTTGTGAGAAACTTTTACAAGTTTGGAGTCGTGTTAACAGTTTAGGCTGTAGAAAATAGAGTTTAAGACTGGAAGACAATGCTCTATGTGTACCCGAGCGCCTATGTGACACGTCGGAGGACAAATTATATTTCTCCTGCTCGCCACAAACGTTGTCTTCAGGAGGAGTTCACCTGCTGCTGCCTGGTTTTCCCCGAGGGAGAAAGGACGTTTCTCTCGCGTCGACGAGGGTCCGCTAGTAGCAAGACGGTGTGACCTGCCGGTTTGGTGGGTCGGAGCCTGCGACCTGCTAGTTTTCAGCTCAGCCGCTGCTCCTGCTTCACGTCTTCTTCCCGCCATGACACAGACACTGACACTTGAACTCTGCTACAAATTGTGAGTATTCGCCATTGTTTTGCTCGGCTAGAGTGAAGAGGCTACCTGTTTTGGCCACCACGATCCCGAATTCATCCAGGCCTGCAACTTGAGGGTTATTTTCTTTAATTGACATATTTTGCCAGCTTGTGTGAGTGTGTGGGCCCATTAGGTTAGCATATGTTATTTTACTGGTAAACAACAGGTATTTGATTCAATTCATTTGTGTTTTATTATTTTGAGGAAATAAAAATGACATAGTTATAACAGAAGGTTAAAAGAGTAGGCTATGTGTGAATTTCGTTTAAAACCTTTGGAGTATAAAATAAGCCTAGTGAATTTCATAAAAGCTAAAGTAGTTATTTTCTATATACTACTAAAACTAGGGAATTTCTGTGTCTAATATTTCTGTTTGGAAGAGTATCTGATTTTGCCAAAAATCATTGCTTTTATTTTAGTTAATAAATTGACTTAATTTGAGAGAAGTTGTTTGTAATATCTGGTAGTTATAAGTGATCAGTTACTTTACAGATAGAGGAAACATTGACAGTATAACACACTGAAAAAACAGTTTAATTTAGAGTTACAGATTTAAGAGGGCTTAATTAAACAACACAAGGGGAATAAAAGTTCTGAACACAGGGCCCTGCCTATGGGAAAGGTACAGAAAGGGTTACACCTACATTTCTTTCTATCATCACTTCGACCATTTCATTATCAAAGCCTCTTTCACGGGTTCCACGCAATGTACCTGTCATATTTCCATTTGTCAGCATGTACCTGAAGAAGCTCTTTGACTGAAACTATCTTTATTTAAGTGTCTTTTTTGAGTAAGTGAAGAGTGTTCAGGTGTCCCTTCTTTTTAATAGGGGTCACCTGTCATGTTATTTATCATTATCATTATTTTCTGATTAAACCAACCAGTCAACTTATTAATTAAAGTAAAACATGATCAGCAGTTGGTACTATAATGAAACTAATCATTAGTTGCATTCCTATATAAATGACTTTAAGATGAGCTCCATTTCAACCCACTACAACAGTAAAATCCTGCATTTGCATTATTATGACTCATATATGACTCAATATATTCTGTATGAGTGCAGTCACATGTAGCAATGGATACTATTACTGAAGTAGTAAGTATTAGTATTTTTACTTGAGTAAAGGATCTACATAGCAATGGTATTTGTTGCTTAATGAGGTTTAAAAAAGGTCTTAAAAGTCATTAAATTTGTACTTAAACCATGTGCAGATACCTTGCAACACACATGACTCAACATTTTATTAGGTTATGTTATTTCATATGAACAAACATTACTTTTACTGGTCAGTTTCTATTTAAACAGGGCAGGGGGTTGTCCAACTAGACCGTAAAGCTCTTAAAGAACACATTTGACCTGAGGTGGAGCTACTGTAGGTGCCACTTACTCCAACCTCTGTACTCTTTTCTATGGACACATGGAGAGACTTTGCCCCCAGAGACTTGACATTTTCATCAGGAGCACATCATCTTTTTATCCTCACCTGTGCCTGTTCAGTGACTCTGGCTGTGAAATTGACTGTGCTGAAGTGGCAGAAGACTTGAAGGTTGGGGTCAGGGGGTGGGGCGGAGGGGTTGTCAGAGGGAAAGCAGTCAAGGAGAAAAGGATTTTTGATGTTGAAAGATTGAAAGATTTGTACCTGCATCAGCTCAGATTGTAGCAGGTTTAGGTCCCAGTGAAAAACCTCAGGACATCAGCTGGAGATCCTTCTGAAAACAGCTGATGTAACTTCACTATTAACTTCAGTTTCGGAACAAAATGTGCTCATATCGAAACAAACGAAAGGCTCTACAACAACGCTTAAATGATCAGCTTTCCCATGAATCTTCCATATGTTAATGAGTGTGTGTGCGTGTGTGGTTTTGTGGTTGTGTGAAACCACAAAGGAGAACACGGAGTACTGAGTCTCACTTCAGGCTGTCAGGTACATTTAAAGTGACGTGTTAAATCGCTGCAGTCGTTTGTTCACACCACATAATCTCTGAGACAAAAGATGTAGTGAGGAGGTGGGAGGCTTGTTGCAGCTTTATTGAAAACACTGTATATGTATGTAGACTGTATATTTAGATTAACACTGTCGATGTGAGAGCAGGTGTTTATATGCTCTTCCAAATGAATTAATTAGTAATTAATTAATCAGTTTCCTATAATAATCAGTATTAAAACCTATGGTGGAAATATTGTGGATCAATCAATCAAACTTTATTTATATAGCACCTTTCATACAGGTTAATGTGCTTCACAGTTGATTGACAAGCTGATAATAAAACACAACAAATGTAGACAGAGGACAGTATAAACAATAGGAATAAGAATGATGAAAGTAAAAGGAAAAAAAGAAGCTCAAACTCCAGCTGAAATTTAGTCCTGCCTTTCTTCACAGTGAGTTCGTTCTAATCTGCTTAATCTATTTTTTCCTTGCAGAAAGCAGTGAAGAGAGGTGTCTGTCAGCCTCAGAGTGAGCAGGCAGTGTGTGTGTGAGGCAATGACAGCTGAACCAGCAGAAGCACTGAAACACAAAGTAAGCAAGCTCATGCTCATCAGTCTATAAAGACACAATGTTTTGTTAGCAGTGGTGTTAGAGAATAAGACCATTTGGCATCTGGGCTGCTCAATGTTGACATTTGCAGGCATAGTTTAAAGATGTTCACTTTATAAACTAGACAGCAAACTGACATAAGCAGGTCATATGTTGTATTTGTAGAAGAGGAGACATTGGCCAGAAAGGTAAGGTGGGTTATAGTTCACAGTGTTTCCCACAGATCTGAAGGCAATGTGTGGTGGTAGTCCGGCGACCGACGGGGGGGGGGTTGGTTTCGGTAAACCGGCCGACGGGGGGCTGTGTGTGTGAGCTATGTGAGAGAGACGCGTGAGTGACAGAGAGACGCAGGGAGAGCAGAGAAAGGAAAAAGGAAATGCAGCTTAACGAATACGATGCGTATTTTTTAATTAGCGTAAAAAAAAAAAATTAATAACGAAACGCAATATGTGGCGGCCGGTGTTGAATCTGTGGCGCACCGCCACGAATTAGTCTATGTGTGGGAAACACTGGTTCATGTGTGATGCATAATAAGATAATCCTCTATTAGTCCCATGATGGGGGAAGTTACAGCATTATAGAAATAAACAGTAACAGTATGTACAAGAGGAATAATGGTGTTGTCAGAATGATAATAACATACCTGAATGTGATATTGGTTGTTGTTGATAGGTTGTTTAAAACTGTAACATCACTGTTCTCTTGCTGTATACAATTCCAAATGACATGATTTGAGTGGTAATATATAATAATTTCTATATTTTATTTTTTGTTGTATTCCTAACATCTGTACAGGATACAGATATGATTTTCTTTCCTTCAAATATGGTTTGTCTGTTCTTGCTTTTTCTACATTGAAATACTCATCAAATAATTGCAATAAATGTTAGAATTGTCATTTGAAGATTTTATACCACTGATATAAGATAATATAATAGCATAATGCATAAATAGCGTATGATGTCGATGATGTATGTACGTATGTTATCGAATGGTAAGTCAATAACATAATTATTGTGATATGCCTACTCTCCTAGTTAAATAAACCAATAAATGAAAAATAAAAAATAATAATAGTCTAATAATTTGAAGTGCTAAATATGCACCAACATGATTTTTTTTCCTATTTGGAACATAGTATCAATTTATTTTATTTTTTTCAAATTAGCACAGAACATTTACTTTAAGAAACAGATATGTTTGATGTTCCTGACAAAAAGCATAAAAGTTGAATTCTAAAGTGTCACCATTTTTTTTACGCCATCAAATAACAATATGTTTAATCAAGTTGCCTCCCAGGGCTGTGATTAGGTCTGTCACAATAATTACATTACATTATTGATTTATCGTACAGTAATGTAACAATTATCAACATCGTCATGTCTATATATATATATATATATATATATATATATATATATATATATATATATATATATATATATATATATATATATATATATATATGGACTTATCTTATGAAACATGGACATGACCTGGATATTGCCACACTTCACATTAGCAGCTAAGAGTCTATTTATTTCACATTGGCTAAGCAAGTGAGTGGAGACTGCAGTAGAATTAAAGGTAAATAACTGTCCCCAACCATAATGGCAGTCTGTGTTTTTCAAATGACAATAATGTTTCCAGTCAGAGGTGTAATCATCAGTTTCACTCAGCATGCTCCTTTCAAACTGTCAAAACTGAACTATCTGTAATGTGGAGAAGGTTTGTTTTTCTAGGTTTCAATAAACTTCACTTGTCTTTCCAGCTTTTAATATAATCATCCACTTCATACCACTAGCACCAGGTTTTCATACATTCAGTATCACTTCTGCTTTGGATTTTTTCTTTGAACATCCGTTTTATATAAGCATTCATCTGTCATCCGCTTTTGTCTTGACAGAGCTTTTTTTTTTCTTTGTTTTGCGGCACACATTATTATTGCATGCAACATAGACATGCACATTAATACTGCATCAGTTCAGTCAGATTAGAGGTTCTGACATTACTGAGGTTTCACAAGTCAGAGATAATCTTTAGTTATATTAAGTATTTGAAAGTGAATCTCTTTGCGTGTCTAATCCACAACTGTGAGCTCATTTAACCGTGATATCTGTTCAGCCTGTAGCACGCAAACTTAAGTTCTTTTGGCTCCAAATACACTTCAGTTTACCTCAACCAATGTTCTTATTTCTGCTTCCAGGAGGGAACTTCAACGCACTTTGTTCAAACACTTCCACATGACAAATTCCTTTTAATCCACATCCCCATTTTTATTTGGTTAAATTGTGGCAAATTTCACATTGTAGGGCATAAGAGTGGCAAACGTCCAGTTACTGTGGCTCGTCTATGCTGAACAATCCTCTGAAATCCAGCAAGCATAGTGAATCATGAACGGAACAATCACATTTTTATTTAATAAGCCAGATACAAACCATTTTCAAGTCTTATTGTTATATTATTAAGCTCTCCTCTAAACCAACTCTAATGGGATTTATTCCTGCTATATCTGTACATTAATACTCATATGGTATATGACTGTAATGCAAACAATAATGTAAATATCAAAATGCTGTACAAAAAACAGGATGTACAGGAAATAAGTTGGGAAAGATACAGCATACAGATAAACATAAAAAATACAAAAGAGGCACTTAAGAATATCATACGCACTCACACCCCCCTCACATCCACACACACACACACACACATATATATGTACACTTACAATATACTAGAAATTCAAATATTGAGCCCATGTTGTCACACAATTCACCTGAAAAGTTTTTTTTTTTTTTTTTTTTTACAATTACATCAGATACACTTGGCTGAGTAGCAATGTAGAGACCTTGTCGGCTAATTATAGGTAAGGCCTTACTCGACAGGAAGAACAGCTGACAAAAGTCAGGAAGAAATGTTTAAATCCCGCTCATATGCACCAGTACTGTCTCACACCTCGCATGGCTTTTAATTTCACAGGTATCTATCTACTGCAACTAGGAAGGCGAACGTCTGTCTCTACCGGCGGACTGAATAAGACCGATACATGCTTCCTGATGTCAGGCTAATGTTGGCCTTTTTAATAAAAATTTAACACAAAAATGTGATGCTGTCAACATCTGAGGAAGATGTGATAATACTTAACAGCTTCTCAGGTAAGAGTCAAATCTTGCAGTAAAACCTGCTTCACAGCTTCTTGACAGCTGCTATAATAACCCTGCCTTTCAGTGGAGAGTTAATTCAGTAGATTAATGCATGCTTATTTAGAGAGGAGTGCAGTTCTAGGGGAGGCATTATTTTTGAAGACCAGCTTTCGACAGCTAAGTGGAAAAAAATACTGCTCATTTACACCCAGAAGCTTTAAACTGACAGATTCAGAGGGATAAAGTCAACAGTATCACTACCTACTATATGTAGCCTGGTGAAAACACTATACATACTATATCATGGGTGTACAATTTCACTTATTATTTAGCCAAAATATATTGCAAGGTAAGACAATACCAGAGATGAATCAATCATGTTCATGAAGAAGCTAGTTCCTGAAAATGTAGATTTGTTTCTAAATCAGCAATTTGGAGAAACCTACAGCACTTTCAACAGGAAGACACAGATTGTCAAAAAAGTGCAACACACATCACCAGTCTGATCACATTACATCAGTCACAGAACACATCCAATCATCGTGTGGAGTTAAGTATAGAGGGCGTTCAGTGACATATCACACCCAGCGGCATATTCTGCTCTCAGCCAATAACAGCTGTGAGCAGCATGAAGATTTGAAACAATTCAACATTTCACCAATATATACTTGGAGCATTGTGGATTGTGGAGTATCAACATTAGCTATAAAACCAGAGTAGAGCTATTACCTTCTATTTGATATTCAAACTACCATTTCAACGTGGAATTGTTTTCATATTTAATCTGTTCTCAGTCTGTATAAGTAAGTAAGTATAGCAGGCTGCCCTTTATACACCAGCAGGTTGTGTTGATAAAATGCAAAGTCACCTACTCAACTGATTAGTTTCCTTAATGCAAAACGAAGAAACTAACTGTGCTGAAAAAGTAATGACACCAAACAGTTGGTTCAAAACGGAAGCATTTTGGCTTTAACACAACAGTCGGAAAAAATGTAAATAAAAACAACTTTCTTACTGTAACCTTACAATCTATCTAAAGTTAAGTGTTGGTTTGGTGTTCAGTGAAGCACCATAAATTAATGGAACTGCAATTCTGCAAAGTTAACATTTTGGCTAGCGCAAAGAGTGTTCAAATTACATAACACGTTCAAACTGACTTTAGTAAAATAGTGACAGCTTTTAAACCAGTTAGCTAACCACATCTCTGTTAATACTAACTAATGTGGCTACATTATCACTAGAAAATGTATCTACTGTATCAGAAACTACCAATTGTTTTTAGTAAGCTAAATTAGCCTGTTGGCTAGTTGTCAAGTTGAGAGTTTGATATTGTCTTTTTGGAGTCAACACTACAGCAAAACTAAGATAGACTACTATGTCATGTAAGCTACATTTTGAAACAGATCCGCTTCTTTTGCCTTAAACAACAGCAGAAATCTTTCCCCTTGACTTTTTGTTATTTGGCCATCAGCCATGTTCCTCCATGGTGCCAGTCACACTTGTCACTTTGTCACTTAACTTTGTCTTTATAGTTAACAAGTCATTAAATCTTTTTTTTCTCTACAGTTCTGTACAACTTTCAAAAGGAGTGACAACTATCAACTTTTAGAGAATAATAAAATTGCAGAAAAGGTAAATATTACATTGTGCCTGCTAGTATTATCAGAGATTAACAACAGAACTTCAAGTTCAGCAGATATGATTTAAAAGTATTGCTATTACAAACTAGCCCTCCCCTGCCCTTTTTTATCTCATTCTTTTTCTATTTTCTGCCCCTTATGTTTCTTTTACAGAATTTGAAAAATAAAAAAAATCTCCCTGATCTCGCCTTTCATATTATAATATTAACTTTACAGTGCCTGTACAAAGTGAGCTCAGTCCAGCTTGTGGCTCATTGGATCTCCAGCTTCATTGTTTGAGTAGGCAGGACCATTGCTCCCTAAGACCTAAATACCAATCAGCGGACACCTTTGGTTCGAAAATGGTGTCTGGTATTAGAAACCACATTTCACATCAGCCAGAGCTCCAGCCCACAAAATGAAGTAAGGCAATCTTCTAAGTTGTGTTCAAAGTCCTGGTGCGGAAAAGCATTGCAATACACATTTGGCTCTCAACTGGTTTTAGATGGTTTTGGGATTTCGTCCTAGGTGAGGTTCTTTAGCTTGGCTCAAAATACGTCCTTCCACCCCACCATGCCTCATACAGTTGAAATGTCAAAGCTGTTAATGGTAAGCCCTTAACCTTAAGAGATTCTAATAACATGTTTATCAGATTCTAAAGATCTATGAATATGTTTTACTATTGTTGTCATAACCCTGGGTTTGAGTGTCCATGGGGTCTTCCAGAACCTTTATAACCCTGCCAAATTCTGGCATAAACAATTATCCCCCCCCCCCCCCATTGCATTTGAATTGGTTCCTTTTTAAAAAACGCTGTGTCTGCGCTCAAAACCAAGTATCAGTCAAATCTTATTCAACACAATGGCTCCAAAAAAAGGAACAAAGGAACAATCTAATTATACTCATTCCTGTCTCCTCTAGCTCCCACCATCATCAACGTTCCCTCCAGTCTAGCCATGTTGGAGCCCAGTCCTGTGCATACCTGCAGTCCTCCTCCAGCCAGGTCCTGCAATACCACACCATCATGGGAAGACACAAAAATCCCACTACTTGCAGAGGTGGAGGTGGTGCTTTCCTCCCCCCTTCTCAGTTGTTCTGGTGTTGGAGCAGGCGCTCTGATTCCACTACTTCCAGCACCCACGCTACCTCCAGTACCAGCACCACCCCGTCTCTTCGGTGTTGGACCCCAGAGGAAGGCGTGGGCAGGCTTGTAGTGCTGGCGGGCATAGCGTAGCAGGCGCCTGCGGGTTGCTGGCAGGCGGATGGTGTAGACGTAGTACTCCAAGACACTGTGCTGCATGTTGGGAATGGTGTTGTGGCAAAGTGACTCTTCTAGGAACAGGCGAACCAGCGGGGCTTTGAAGGCTTCGTAGCCGAGCTCGCCCAGGGACTTCAGGATGCGAGTGATCCGCAGATAGTTGTGCTGGGACCTTCAAGAAAAACAAAGCAGAGGGTAAATCTACTTTTGTCACAACATAATGACATATTGGGGGAATTATGTGTGCAGTTTTCATTTATTCCTTTTATTACATCGACATCTGTGAAAGTTTGTGACATGCATGCAAGTTTCCTCACTTTTCTTAGAAATTATTATTATTATATAATATTAAACGCGATAGTAAAAGAAGGAAAAGTTCAACATTTTTGGGAAATATACTGTTATCCCAATGTTGGATGAGAAAATGAATATCTCTTTTGTGTCTGTCCACTAAATAGCATAGTATTAAAATCTCTATGGTGGCGACTGGTTGTTTTTGGTCGATTAAACAAATGAGATACAACTTGTTAATTGGAGCTTTAGAGGTACTTTTAGGTGGATTTTATTACCATTGTACATTATGAAAGGCCACTTCTTTAGGCCGTCCTCCGATGTCTTAGTAGTACAAGAAGAGGTATTATCGTATTTAAGGGTTGGGAACCAAAATAAACTATTATTCCCAAAAAAGAAAAATTAAAAGGAACAATCAGAAACCATAATTCAAACAGTGCTAGGAATAAGGATTGTTTGTTTCTGATGGTTATGTGGCCCGAGTGGGATCTAAAAACCACAAATCACCAGACGCAAAAGTCGTCTTGCATATTTGATGGGATATTAAGAGACAGAGAAGCGAACAAAACTGTACTGAACAGCTGCTTTATGGAAACGAATTTGTTGTTTTTCATGTGGTTGGGATAATGGCAACAATTAGCATCAGATGGTAGGGTTTAAAGGAGGTCTGTTACACGAGGAGCTATTGTAATGGCAGTGAGACCATGCTGGGTACAAGGAGAAAAAAATACTTTAAAGTAGACATATGACATTCAGGTGGTTCCTTGGTAACTAATCGATATAACCTCTCTCAGGCCACAGAAACATAGCAACAGGATGTGAGTGACCACAAAAAAAAAATTCACCTCTTTAGCTACCCATAACCATCTGTTTGTTGACTTAAAACATGTTTCTTGTTTGGCTACTGATAGAGGAAACAATTAAGTTTGAACAGGATTTCGAATAATGGCCTCGCTAAAGCACACAAAAGCAACGATTGGCAACCGAGCGTTAAGTTCACACAAATCCTGGCTGCAATTGTATTCCCCTAAGCTGCTGCATAATGTGTGTGTGTGTGCTTACTCATTAAGGTGCTGGAAGCGCTCCTGCCAGTTGGAAGCCCGAGCAACATTCCCGCTCTTATCCAGCAGCTTGAGGCCGTAGAAGTCCAACATCAGGGAATAGGCTGCCAGGAATCTCCGCTTGGCTTCCCGAGTGCTTTGGAATTCCTGAGAGGATTCGACACAGCGGATCAGAAACCCACCGACAGGTACAAGACCACCTCTGTGTTTGGCATTGTCACTTCGTTTGGGGTAATCACACGACGGAGCACAAAATCGTACAATCATTTTAAACGTTACCATGTCACATTTAAGGTTGGGTCACCAAAACCACATATCAGTTTGGTCAAAGACAAGTTTACACAAATAGAAACATATTTAACCAGGGAAAAACTGCTAGTAAATATCACTAACTACTAAGTGAGACTTCCACAGACTTGTAGAGTCTATGCTAAGGATGGCAGCTGAGGGGCTGCGGCTCACGAGGTGGAGCAGGCCTTTCACTAATCAGAAGGTCTGTGGTTTGATCCCCTTACTCAACAGCCCTAATATGGAAGATACTCAACCCCAAATTGCTCGGTGTGTGTGTGTGTGTGTGTGTGTGTGTGTGTGTGTGTGTGTGTGTGTGTGTGTGTGTGTGTGTGTGTGTGTGTGTGTGTGTGTGTGAACGGATGAGTGAGCTTTAGAAACATCTGTAAATGAGGAGGTTGGCACCTTGCATAACAGCCTCTTCCATCAGTGTATGAATAGATCTATGTGATGTAAAGCACTTTGAGGAGTCAGTAGACAAGACAAGCTCTATATAAACAGCCCATTTACTATTCAGGTCACACAACAGCTTTCAGTACACTGTCATTTAAAAGACAGTTTCACAATTTTCAAGCCTGTCTTCAAGCAACAAATTAATGGAATGAAAGAGGTTTTCCTCTGTGTAATTATTCCTCCTGTTCATACTGACTATTAAAAGATCTCCTTCAAATGTGTTTTCAATGGAAGTGATGGAGGACAAAATCCACAGTGTGTCCACACAGTCATTTAGTGCAAAAATCACTCATCACGGACATTGTAAGTGCATTATGAAGGGATTTTCTAATGGTCAGTATGAACAGGAGGAATGATTACAGCAAGAAAAACAGGTTTGAGTGTTCATTTAGGCACATGACTGTTTTAAGACTGACTTAAAACATTGTGAACCCGTCCTTTAACATATAAAATATCCCTTCTGTTTTCTATCACAGGAAAAACAGAGTATACAAACTGTCACTCAACCATGGCTAACTCTCGTGTCATGAGGAAGTGCAAAAAAATCACTTAAGCAGCTCTGACAGTAACACATCAATAAAAATGATGTCAGGATAGACAGTTTGTATATGT
Organism: Scomber japonicus; assembly: GCF_027409825.1. NCBI lineage: Eukaryota > Metazoa > Chordata > Actinopteri > Scombriformes > Scombridae > Scomber > Scomber japonicus. The sequence goes on along the minus strand of NC_070591.1, from coordinate 28,324,634 downwards.
GTGTGTGTCCACTTGTGCATGTCTTACTTTGATCTCGTCCTGAGTCAGTTCATGTGCGTAGAAGTTGAGCCCTTGTTCTCTTAATGGGAACAGCCTGTCATACAGGAAAGGAACAAAACACCACAAGAACAAATTTAAACAGAGCTCCTGACCCTGATGACATAAAAAGTCTTTCTTTAAAAACTAAATCATATGATTAACAGTTAAACACTGGCTTTATAGGTTCCTGCTAAGACTTCCTATATATCAGATTGAGGGTTTGCAGTTGATTGAATTCAGTTTTTCAGGTTTTCAGACAAGTTGATGGAAAAAGAAGCTCAGACAAGTCAATTACCATATAATTAACAACCCATTTAATTAAGACAAGTTTGTGCAGTCACATGTAAGATATATATCAAAATTAAAATAGACATGTCTCACCACTGAATGTAGGTGTGATTGTGCTCCAGTTTGTCATAGTCGCCTCTCCACTTTGTGAGAATCTCCTCGATATAGATACCTGAGAAAAGACGACGGTGGCTAATTAGCTGTCACACAGGTACTATGTGTGTGTGTGTGTGTGTGGGTAAGCAAGCGTGTTTAAACATTGGATCAATGCACTAATCTCCTACTCTTCCACAGTCAAACATGACCTTTAGCCAAACAAAACTCCCTAATCCCAAAGCCAACACTGCCTCTCTCCACACAGTCAGGAGGTCTGCATGCCTAGTGTGTGTGTGTGATTGTGTGTGTGTGTGATTGTGTGAGTGAGAGATAGAGAGTGTGTGAACATGATCTCACCGTCAGGCACTAGAGGAATCTTGTTTATGTAGAAGCGCAGATTACGGTACTCATTGGGTTCCCGGGACTTTCTGAAGTTCTGCACACACACAGATGAGAGAAATCACACATTGTTGGCTATAAATGGCACCATAATTACATGATGAGCCTGTTACAGTGCGTGTGTGTGTGTGTGTGTGTCTTGTATGTACCGGATAACTGTGTCGGTATTTGTAGAGGTCCCTGGCAGCGTAGAAACTCCTCTTCATCTTCGGAACAGATTCCGGAGAGTCAGTCAGCTGAAGGGAGAAAGAAAGGAATGAAAGAGTGAAGTAAGACATTCAAACAAAGACATTCTGTTCACATCCAGTGTTTTTCACAGATGCAGTGAAACGCTCATCTGCCATTCAGCCGTATCGAAAGCACTGACTTTGCTTTGAGGTCGAGGGCTGTCATCATCCATTTCTTTCTAGCAAAGGAGGACAATTCACATCAGCGCTGCTGTGCAGCCGCTACAAAAGCACGCTGGAAACTAGATCTGATTCTCAAATAAAATCTGGGTCATGCTAACTTACACTGGTCAGAAAGCCTCACAGTATTACACAGGGCCTAATCCTGTTATATATATATATATATATATATATTATATTATATCTACACCATATACTGTACAGTGTATGGAGTATAAAGCATCATATTGATACTGTTTGGAAAAAATAGAGCTTTATGCCATATGAAATTTCTTAACTTTCTCTCTTTTCTTAATTAGTCCCACAGCCTGATACAACCTGCTGATTTTAATAATTTGAAACTGTGTGAAGTAGTTTAATAACAACCATCCGGTCCACTATAATAATAAATAATGACATAATTTTGAGGTCATTGTTGATGAAGCGCTTTTATTTTCTACATAATCTAGCAGGCAGAGAGAGTAACTTTAATTAGAAAAGCAATATTTGGAATAATTAACTGTATATAATAGGCTATATTATATATTAAACTATCTTTACTAATTAACCAACACAATAGTGTGTGAAGCTCAGCTATAATGCCAAGCTTAACATCACTACACCACACCTCGTAATAATTTAGTTAACTTTTCGCAGCCTTTTAGGAGCAATAATAAACAATTGATGTTAATTCATCAGACATTTCAGTCATTAACTATTTAAATGAAGCACTATTTGTTGAATTGAATGCCACTTTAAAGCGACCCAGTAAAGTTCACAACATGACAGTCTTATAACCAGGGTTTTAGTAAAAGTGACATATTTTTGAATGAAGTTTGGCTTGAGCTGTATGTTCTCCCAGCATGACAGCGGGGTGTCTGGAGGCTGCTCGGTTGCCCTTTCTGTGTCCTGGCCTTGTCAATATTATTTCGCAGCCGGTGGCACACTGTACATGTTATAATAGCACTAAATGGTTCAAAGCTAACCCTCGTCTGTACCTGCGGGGACGTGTCTCCGGGAACTCCCGCGGCCCGGTCGCTCTCCGCCGGGCTGACGGTCTCGGAGATGCCGCTGTCATCTTCACCCGCCGGCTCGTCGCTCTCCGAGTCCGACCCCCACGTCGAGTCGCATTCCTCAACGGTGCTCGGCTCCTTGAAACGCCAGCTGGCCAACAAATTTCCCATTTAAAAAACACGCAACACCTGCCCTCTTTTTTATTGTTCTCTTGTTTCCACTAAATACTACATAATTTGGCTCACAGCCTCGTTTATCGGTTTGTAGAGCACTGGACTCACACTGCACTCAGCTGGGCTTTTAAATGGCAGAAAAGGGAATTTCCAGATCAACGATGATGCGCGTTTCTGTATGAGGGGTGATTAATGCCGTAGAGAAACGGGAAGAGGTCTTAAAGCTGCACACAGTCAATTATAGTTGCTAAAAATATGCATTGAACTGTATATGTGCTAGCTATGTAGAAGAGAGCACCCAGTATGCTAAATTTTGTTTTTCTATTGTAGTCTCAGTATTGTTTAAGATGCATAGATAAGTGTAATGTTAGGTGACTAAAACCAAGCATCCTGGGTTTGTCTATTTGTATTAATTTAAAAAGGGATAAATAATAAGAGATGTGCAAACTTCGCAATTTAAACATTTTTTCTATTTTTAAATTTTTTTATTTCTTTAGAACATTTTGTTATTACAATTTTGTTTTAAGACACTACACAAAATAAAACCCTTCCTCACCTCCCTCTAACCTCCGAAACAAAAACAAACAGTTGAATCTCACTCAATTGTTCTGCTTGGGCCTCCTTACGGTCAATATGTCAGCTAAGATAAAGACAAACAGATGTATTAATTTCATATTGTGCCTAACTTTATTGGATCATAAGATATTCAGTATGGAATGTAGATGCTCCAGTTCAAGATAAGACCAGAGTTGTCTATGGATGTCAGTTTTTGAGCCACGATGAATGCCGATGCGTGGTCTGCAACAGTCTTGATTTTAGCCTAGTAGATTGCTAGGAATACCGTTTGCTGTGTCCTGACCTGGGCTTTACTATAGGCTCATTAGGAATTATGTTATAAAATAGTTTTCGAAAATTGTGAATCACCAGAACCAAGATGGGTCATGGGCATACAGTCATAAATGTGCACAAAAAAATGTTAGTTTGATGGGTCCAGTACTATTATATCCAGTACTATTGTCCAGTACTATTATTATGTGAGATAAGCTGAAGATAGATATACACACGCAACCACAATCACATGTGATCACCTCCAGGTTTATGCTTAGCACAGTTTTGTTTTTTTTTTGAAACCCAAAACAACAATATAATAATTGCATTAAAGGTATTTAGGTGAATATTAATGTTAAGCATCATGGTAGCATTATTGTGTGTGGCCATCTCCTTCCCTCCTGCTTAAATTCACACACACACACACACACACACACACACACACACACACACACACACATAAAAATACAGACCTTTTTGTACCATTCTTGTAGCTACAAGTGTGAACAGTATCTTTTTTTCACTGTAGTCACATTCTGTCAGTGTTCAACCCGATTTAGCTAATTTTCCATTCAGCTACTTGTGGTGTGGAACAAGAATGATGTAATTTTGGTTAAGGTTTTTCATACTGTACAGCCGTGGGAGTTTTCCATGACCTTAATCATACAAAATCATAATATGCGAACCTGGAAGTCAGTTTAATTCCCAACACATTAAACCAAGCAGTAATGATTTACACATTATTGTTTGTATTTATTTACTCACATTACTAATTAAAAAAATACATATAAAAGGTATATTTTCTATTGCGCTTGCTCAAGAAGATGATGCTATTTTCAACCCGTTGTTTTATATTCCATAATGCTGCTGACAGATCCCTTGCTTTTCCTCATCCTGCTACCGTGTGGCATTAATCACTTCCTATACAGAGTCCCGGTACAGCAGCATCAGGACCAGAGCTGCATCATGTGACACCAGGACAGGAGGAGGTTACGGTACCCCCTCCTGAGATGATCAATGTCACACCAGGAACAAAGGGAGAGGTTCACATTCAGGACAGTCTCACCTTTCCTGTCATTTTGAGTTATCAAGGTTTCAACTAAGAAGGTGATAATCTATCTTTCCACTTAATTTATAGCTTTACTACCTCTAAATCCACTTATTGAGGCCACATATAATCCTCGATCATATTCCTACATGGCTTAAAATTGAATTAAAATTGATCAAATCACTATAATAATATAATTTGTTAGAAGTGTTCTCTTTCTCAGAGACCTGAGAACAGCTTACACACATATACACAGGATCACAATAAGATAATTTATTCACATCACAGTCACTAACAGTCATCATACAGACTCAGACACAAACAATCACAAACATGATGAGGAAAAGCAGCCAGTAAAGGCCCTCAGAGCAACTTGTGTCTCTAACTTTAAGCTATGTTGCAGTTCATTCCATTAGTGAGGTGCATAGTAACCTAAAAAAGTCTTCCCTACTACAGAATTTGTATGAGGCGGTTTTAAAGCCAACTTGCTCTGTGACCTTGTGTCTTTGTTATTAACTCTGAGCACAACACGTGATGTTAAATAACTTGGAGATAGCAAGGCTTTATAAATGAGAACACAGGTCTGCTGGTGCCTTCTACATGTCAGTGACAACCATCTGACTCTTTTCATATATGACACTGTTATAGATGGTGTCCAGATGTTAAAGGGTGGAGGTAGCAGCATGAGCATACAGGAGATCTCTAATCCAATATGGACAATATGGTAGACTATAATGTGGTCTCTGCTTTGATAAGAGGAAGCTTTATTCTGGTACATTTTCCAATTTAAATTATAGTTTTGATCGAGATGTTCAATTATACTTTATTGTTTTAACTCTCAAATTATTAATATACATATAATAGATTGTAAGTAGCAGTATAATGGAATAGTTAATGTGAAGAAATCGGGATTTCCTATTTTAGATTCCACTCGACTCGTGTTAGGTTTCATTACCTACACCTGTCCTTTTTTCTTAAACCACAGAAGCTATAGAATCACTGTTAGGCTACTTCTCTTCTTAGAAAAAAAAACTTTGTTTGCCTTTTTTTATTGTCATTTCAAATCAGGACTTTCCATAAAAATACTGAGAGAAGTGAGACAATAAACAAAGTCATTTATTGTTGTTGGAACTGAACTGCAGTACTGAGTCCAGGACATGGTTCCCCATGGGTTCATTAGAGTATATTCTGTTTGATTTTAGTCTCTTGTACTCACAGCACAACAAGGTGTGATAAAATCTTTATGAGGTAATCCTCAACCAATAAGTATCAGTATGGAGCTACTATTTGCCATTTATTACAAAGGGGTTCTTGTCTTGATGCATTGATTTCATATTGTAAGTCATTAATGTAAAATTTTGATTGAAGTCCTTTTTTAAAAACTGTATTATTAAATTGGCCTTACCAAGTAGTAGTTTTTATATATTGGTATTTAAATATCATATTGGCTTTGTAGTTCACAATTTAGGTTTGTTTAAAATAAAGTTCTACTGAAATATCACCACAAGTTTAAAAACAACTGCATTCCAAATAAAATGATTATGTAATGAGACTGTATCACTCACCTCACCTGGAGGGGAGGCTACAGTACTCACCAACATGAACAACACCTGTGACATTGATGTGACTCTCATTATGAGGTGTGTCCAGTGCTCCAGCTGGGGCTGAAACATGTTCATGTGAGTCGCAGAGGTCAGCGTGAAAGTCTTTTTTTTTTTTTTTTTCTAGTTAAAAAGTAAATGTGTGAAATGTAAAATGCATCATGTGAAACTGGGGAATAAGGCAATCGAGAGTCACTAGTATAGTATCGACTGTATACTCTCGTCTTGTCGAGCAAATACAGGAACTGAAGTATTGGTGCTTTTGCAGTACTTTGTGTGACCCCTGTGACAATATATGTCGTTCTGTGAATGTGTGATGCATGTGAGATCTCTATGAAAATGGAAGTGAATACAAGGCTTGCAACCAATGAGGAGGTTGTGAATGTTTGACCACCATGGTTGCATCATATTTCATATTACCATCAATCAGTTATTCTTAAGGGTGGAAATTCCAGATCAAATGACTACTAAAACCCAAACAGCTGAGTTACAGTTCAGAGAAAAGTACTTCCAACTTTTTAGATGGGTGAATAATGGAAGTCAATGATAAAAACAGTTTTGTTATAGAGGTGAACACAGCTGACTTAAAGTTAAATCTTCTCTTAATCTGAGTATTGAGAAACCACCTGTGAGGCTCAGAGTATGTAAACATTTCATCTAAATATGAGCCTCATGCTAAAGCACAAAATAACCGATGCGACTTCCCTGCTGTGTTTTCCATTACACACCCTTATCCCTTTATTGCTCCAATATTGTCTCTGTCACAAAGGAGTTTTTTCTTGCCAGCAGGCATTTTTATTGCTTTCACCCAGCCTGCTTCCTCTAATGTGTTCTGGCAATGCTGTGCATAATCCTGTTGGGAAATAATGACCCTCATACTGTGTGGTGACAGTGTGTACTCACACTGCCACACAGTGTAAGAAGCAAGCATTAATGTAGCACTGCAATTAACATATTTCTTCTCAGTTGATGAAGTCATCATTTGGTTTGTAAGATGTCAGAAAATAGTGAAAATGTTTTTAATTAACAAACAGAGGCAGTATCATCTCTTCATATCTTCTGCCATCCATACATTTTTGTTTTATGAACTTTGTACAATTTGGGAAAGATTAAGTATGCACGTAAAAGCAATAAAAAGTGTGACAAATAAGTCCGGGTGAGGTTAGAAAAGAAGAAATTAGATCATCATTTTTTTATTTCTTTTTTTTTAAAGAGGGGGTGCAGGGGCTCAACATGCATATCCATGTAAAATTAAAAATAAAGGGGCAGGGAGATGAGAGCATTACATGATAATTCTCTTGATACTTCCACAAAATCTGACCATAAGGGCTTTACATATTTGACCCACTAAGTCCACAACTTAATAGTGAAAAATCATTTTTAACCGTCACAATTTTTTAAAGCCAACGTATTTTGACCAAGAAGTGTTAAACCAAAGAGTTTCAGTTTACAGTCAAAATAGATAAAGAAAAGCAGCAAATCCTCACAATAGCAAAGGTTGAACTAGAGAATATTTAGAATTTTTTGCATTACTTAAATGAAAATGATTTAAATGATGAATTGATTAGATTAATTTAGACTAGTCTTTATTACTGTATTAAATCTGAGCTTTACATTAATGGCACAAATAGCTAGGGTATGAACATGTTTTTATGTGCTGTAGTTGCCTCTGTTATATATAGCATGATGGTTAACCTTGCTTTTATTTAAGTAGTTACTAACATGCTTAGTGGAAATGACATTTAACAGTGGCATAAATAAGGGCACCAATAAGATGAAGGAAAATCACCACTTTAAGCACCATTTTATTCAAATTAAAAGTATGTATTTACAGACATACATAATATGCTGTACCAGTCACATACATTATAAACAATAATGTAACTGTAGGAGACCAAATTTTTGCAAAAGGTCACAAAAAAACCATTGTGTAGTAGCACAGGTCTAAGCTGCACAGACGTGGACACACACTACATACAGGATGCATCCAGAATAGCAAAAAACAAGCTAATCTCAGATGCAATTAAAGCAGAGCAGCACAGATCCATTGTATATTTTTATAGTCCTTTATGATGTTTAGGTAACCTGACGCGCCAGATGGTTTGGTACACAGAACCATCTGAGAATCATGGAGAGTGTTTGACAAAGGGCAGACATTTTCAAAAAATACTTGGCAGGTGATTGGATGAACCATCTGTCTATAGCCGTCTCACTTTGCGAAGCAGCTGGATTTGCAACACATATTGGTCCGAATCACTGTTGGTTTCAGACACGAGAGAATAACTTCATGTTGTTTATCTGCTTTTTTACATCTTTTAAGTCTCAACATCGGGCTCCACATGGACATTTACATAAGCAGGATAATTAAAGCTGCACCAACCAAAATTGGACCATCAACAATGGCTCAAATGTCTATGTGTAAAGTGGAAGGGGTCGCTCATAGTGACAAACCCTCACAAAATTATTACCCAAGCTACTAGCTGGTTAACAATTTACTGCTGCACATTGTGTAGCCAGATGTTTCTCAGTAGTTGGTGGAGACAAAACAGAGCTAAAAAGAGAGGGAATATTGGATTTAAATTCATCAGGTGGCCACAAGAATGACTCCAAATGAGTGGTGATGCTGGATGAATAAATAGGCAACTGTTTGCTGTGTTTGAAGAAAAAAATAAATTCTAAGGGTCCATGACTGACAGGGGGCCCTAAAAATATTAGAACATTAGTTATGGTTTTTAGTAACTCGTCATCATTAATAGATGTGAATATAATATTTTTTACAAGGTACTCATTTTCTTGTTTCTGACTAAAAGTAACCACCACAAGCCTCTGTACTGCCCAAACATCCACTCTATTTACATGACATGGTTCAGTACTGTCTCAAAACCAGATGTGGCACTATATTACAGCAAATTGTGAGTGAGAGAGAGAGTGAGAAAAATAATTCTTATTATGTCCTTTTCAATAGTAAGAATTTATTTGTTGTATATAATTTATTTAGTTGTTATATCATTCTATAGAAAGCATTTCCCATTTAAGAATTTTAGCATTAAGATTACATTTAGACTGTAAGAACTGACCTTTAGCACATTACTTATAGAAGGTGTCAGTCTTGTATCAAATAGTGAATTTCACTGTTGCATGCCTGTTATATTTTCACAGCTCGGTGTCAGTAAATATTGTGCAGTTAGTATTAGATTGCAGGAGAGTTACAAGCCTGTGCAGGTGGTTACAGCAGTTGTACACACCATGTTAGGTGTGGCCAATGTGTGTGGTGGTGGGACCAATGGAATATCTTTTCATTGGGCCCAAAATCCCTGGCGGCACCCCTACATATAGGACTGCAACTAACAATATTTTAAATTTCTATTAATCTGTTGGTTATTGATCGATCCATTGTCATTCTGTCCATAAAATGCCAGAGTGTAACCTTGTGTAATGTCTTGTTATGTCTCAATCAACAGTCCACTACCCAAATATATTTAGTTTATTGTCATAAAAGAATAAAGAAAGAATAAAATATTCAACTTCCGACACTGGAAAGAGAGAACATCTTAAAAATGAAGGTTAATTGATTGTCAGAAAATTGGCAATTTATTTTTTTGTTGAGCAGCTAATCAATTCATTGAGTAATTGTTGCAGCTTTAGACAAATAACTAGCTTTTTTTTTTTTTTGGAAGAAGATATAACATAACTAATGATAAAAAAAATATAATGCAGTTATTTATTATAATGATTCTCCTGAGAAGCAGTTGCCTGTGTGTCTGTAAATGTGACATGAAAAGTGTTGATTAGCGTTGTCTTCTCTGCAGTACTTATAATGACCACCAGAGGGCAGTGTTTTCTATGTAATACTGAGTGTCTCAATACCAGCCCATCCCAAATGTGTGTCAGTGCTCCTGTATGTACTGTAGCTATTTGTGCTTGTGACCAAGTAACCAGAAGAGGAGAGAGGTTGATGACATATAGAGACACACTCATGCACATATACACACACATACACACAAACTACTGAGCTTTAGCTGCCTGCCTCTAAGGGGCAGTTTAATGTTCCCTTCCTATCAAGCACAGTTTGTGTGTGCGTGCATGTTTTAAAAGCTGACATGTTTCTCGAGGGATTAACTTCGGGTGTGTCGCCATCCATTAACAGCATGTTAGTTACATGAGAAACCAACCATCAACCATAATGGCTGTGCTTCTGCAAGTATGGTGTGTAAGCAGCTGTCTCTCTCTGGGTGATAGCAGAAATAAAGTGACGGAGTGTCAAGACGGCAAGGTCGAGGATAGAATGAAGAAAAAGGCACTTTCTCTGCTGTCAAGTTTAAGTGCATCTAAATGAGATGAGAAACAAGAGGCAGACACAGTTTAATGTCTTTAAGTGGTAATCTGGTAGCTGCTTTTATTGAGACCTCTTATCCCGGTTGTTTTTTTTATCACCGGGTTTCCCAGAGATCACCTGTCAATAAAGAGTTTTCGATCCAGCAGTGTGACATTGGTGAGAGCAATTAAGAGAATGGTACAAATACTCAAAAACTCCTATAATATAAAAAAATTGAGGATTTGAAAAGTTGAATAATACTAAATTACATTTTACGACTGACTTTGCTGTTTATTTCAATATATGGAAGAATCTTACTAGTAAACCTACAAAGCACACAGATTTTGGTCCATAGCCCACTCTATTAATATTCAAATCAAGCATTAATCATAAATAAATCCCATTAGAGGGATTTTGAAGTAAAACAGAGCACCGTTGCCTCTAAACGCTGCAAATTAAACATAAGTTTGGTCCACTAATGATGCGAAAATCTAAGCCACACTCTCTCACTGAATTAAACAAACGGAGAGAGAAATTATAAATGTTGACAGATTTTCTCTTTAAACACTTTGCCAGGGAAATGAAAACCTGATAGGAAGCGAGGCGTTAAATAATTCTGACTGTTTTGGAATAAAGAACAGGGCAGATAATACAAACAAATCCATGTGCAAGTCTGTAAACGTGTACTCTCAGTTTAGAAATCTGTGCGCATGGTTTTATAAATCATGCTCTCATACACACATTGTAAACTGTGCCCTTTAGATTTGAAAAGTATTCTTAAATATAATATTATTGTAATATTATTGTTAATAATGTGTTTTTAATTTAAAATCATTTTTAGATACTAAATTGTCTTCACCGTGTTTGATGCCTCGTAAGAAGTCGCACTGTAAATGGAAGTCCCCCACATTGTTGTGATACAAAGTTTCCTACTGTCCCCACGCTAGCCTCATACTGACAGGTTGCAGGGTTCATTGTAACATTTTTTTCCCCAGAGGCCCACTTGGGCAGCAGATCAGAGTTTTACTGGCCCTTTGTATTTTCATTGTCCCGGCAGCAAAAATTGAGAACAACTCTTTTCTATTATTTAAACCAAGTTAAACACATGGAGACAGAGCAGTAGCTGTAATATCTGTACTTCCGGAGAGATTTCTGTGGTAGATAGATGGTTGACAAAGCTGGTAGGAGCCACAGAGATGACGCTATGCCTCAATAATGTCATAAAAACACTCCCGGTGATAAGCAGGAAGCATTTCATTGATTGTAATTAAACTGCATATGTTGTCCTTTATACATCTGCTGATCAACACTTAAACAGAGATCTGTGTGTCTCCTGTAGAAACTGCTGCTGTCAAAGTCAAACAGAAGACATGCACATAACTACACAATGGAGGCAAACTGTACAAAACATGCCACAGTTGCTGTTTTCCACCCAAGAGTACTATTGCTTCCATGAAAGTTGAAAGTCCCTCTTACTTTTTGTAGTCTTGTACGTGTCTTTTGCTGATATTTTCTTTGAGTACTGGTGTTACACTGCATTTGGTGACCCATCAGATTCACTGGTAAGAAGCTGGTGGGCTAAGAGAGCAGCTTTCCCCACATTTGTCTCAGCTAACTATGATGCAACTCATCAGTCACATGTTTTAAAAATGATGACATCTTCTATGCACTCATGTGGCAGATTTCAACTTGCCCAGCATTAACTTCTATTGACCCTGGGCCATAGCTTATGTCAAACCCTGGGTTGGTTTTGAAGTGAATAGTGCAATAAATACAACTTTACACAACGAAAGCTATGAAAAATACGTTTGAGCACATGGATTGCAAATCAAAGGGCGTGGTTTATAAATCCATGGATTTGTAATTTGAGGGCACAGATTATAAACCATGTACTCAGATTTCCAAACCAAGAGTACAGATTTACACAATGATGATTTTTTCTCAGCTGACCCAAGGGGGCCTCCGTAAGATGATGTACTTGAGTAACTGTATGGCAAATTAAATAGTCAATACAACACTGTAACTCACTGTTCCTATCACAGTTTAAATGATCTTATTATGCTCTTAGATGTCCTCCGCAGTTACCCTTGTATCGATGTCACAGAGACAAATGTGTTTCTGTCCATCCTAACACAGGAATTCAGTCGCCCAGATAATTCAGAAGTGTCCTTTTGAGCTGGTTCAATGGATGCTGTGATGCTGCTGTTTTTCTTGCTGGCAGGAATAAGACCTGTGACTCTGAGTCTGGGGATTCACTCAGAGATGTGGCTTAGTCCTTGCTGGTGTAAAGGACTGCAGTGACATTGTTGCCTGCTGAGTGGAGCTAGGGCTGCTGTTAACATCAACCTAGATGCTGGTTATTTAAGTGGTAGTGCCTAACCTGCCTACTGTAATCTTCCCATTCTTGAAAATTATAGAAAATATGAAATGGACTACATGTATTTTTTCAGCCAAGGCCTATCGGACATCTGGCAGATGTGCAGAAGATATCATGAAATGGTGAAAAGGATTTTCCAGACATTCCACAGTCTGTAGCTGTGTGTAATCTTTAAAATAAATAAACCTCCCACTCAAGGTGGACAGTATTCCTTCCGGCAGCTATAGTTGCCTTGTTCCTCCACCCACTCATTCACAGGACACATATTCTCTTTATTATGTACCCTGAAAAAAGGCTACTGTGGTACCTGTGTCAGACCCTTTTACAACAAATCTCATTCCCAGTGTTGTCTCCATGTCAAGCCTTTTACAAATTATGTGGGCATGGGACCTAATGGAGGCCAGCCAGTGTATGAGATACTGTTAATGGCCAGTCGCTGTCTACATTAAACCATACAGGCACACCCTTGACACATACATTGTTAGTTCATTGTGTCTTAGTCTTACAGTATAAATGAAAAAATGAGACAGTGACACACAAGCTAGACTAAGTTTCCCCTTAAGACTGTTGAAGGGACAAAGGACAAATCAACTAAAGGTGATAATTTTTTTAATTAGCAGCATGAAGCAGCATGCTGGCAGCTCTGCGAAGCCGTGCTAAGGCACCACTGTTGCTCTGAGCAAAGTGCTAACATTCAGCCAGCTAGCATGCTTGTTTAGCAGGCAACGCTAACCATGTTCATCATCTTATTTTAACATGCCCAACACATTTGATAATTAAGAAAAAGTACAACTGAAGCTGATATGAATGTCAGTTTTGCATTTGGTCAATAATGAAGGCATTATGATTAATCCTCTAGGGTCCACAAATGTTTTTACAAAATTTCACAGTAATCTATGGAAGTTATTAAGTTACTGAAGGAAAAAAATTGGAGGCCTTATCTCAAAATTATAATGATTGTAATTATGAGATAGTAAATCGTAATTATGAGACACTTAAGTCATAATTATAAGATAAGTCCTCCATTTTTTTTATAGGTGACTGCAATGTGCTTCTGTAATAATCTACAGTATGTAAAAGGTATTTCTGTCAAAGCATTGGCCTCAACCGCCCAAATTAGCCTTTGCATAGCCAGTATAGGTATAGCTATACTTTTAAGCAGAATTAACACATTTTAACCACTTGGGAAAAAGCCAAACAAGTTGCAAACACAACATTGATGTATTATCACCTAATTAAGTTGGCTAAGGGCAACATTTGGTTTAATTCCAAGTTGTGTTCAATGTTCATTCTCCTTTTACCTCTTTTTGGGTCACCACACACTTTGACTCATTAGCTACTAAATACTCCGGTAGCAAGTTGCAAATAAGCAGGTAGCAATCTGAGGGTTTATTTGAGCTTTTCCAATAAAAACTGATGCCTTAAAATCTGGAAATTAAGTCAATAGGAACAGTGAGTTGGAACCAAAACACAAACGTGTTGCAGGTCAACTCACCAAAACAACGAGCTAGAACATGCTAACATGCTCTACAAAACGACCCATTTCACATTACCAATTCTCAATTGACCCAAAGATGGAGGTGGAGTAAAAGTAAATGGCAACTTCCGCTTTTACTGACCTATTCATCTCAGAATTCTCCTTTTCATGGTACAAATAATCTTTCGGACTGTACAGAGGGAAATAGTCTTCGCTCTAGTGAAAGACACCTGGTCCATTATAATCAAGCAGAACAGACACAAATGAGTGTCACGATCTCAAGTCATTTAGGATTAACAATCAGCAATCAGTGCAGATTACAGCTCATGAAAAAAATCACTATCTCTCCACTATGGTAATTAGAACCTCTAGCCCATCTCAAGTAGTCTGTGTGTGTGTGTGTGTGTGTGTGTGTGTGTGTGTGTGTGTGTGTGTGTGTGTGAGTGCGCTCAATCAACTTCCTTCCAATAAATAATACTAGAAAATCTGTCAAACACAATCCAAACACTACTCCAGACACTCTTGTAACAGTTCCATGTCGCATCCAAATACGTTTTGTTGAATTTCACCTATATTTTCTATTCCCCCGGAGCTTTTAAGTAGCAGTGCGCAAACAGCTAATCTCTCAGCCAGACAGTCGGGCTCATTGCTAACGACTAAGTGTCAGTGTAACGGATGAGGCGGCTGTCTACACTGACCTGTTTACAGACACTAAAAGCTACAGGCGTGAATGTTACTAATGACAAATCGTGTATCCACAATGGCTAAAAGATGAACCGGTGGATAAATGAACATCGGCCACCGCCTCAAAATGTTGCCGAATCAATACATCAATCAGTAAATGAATCAAATAAATCCCATCAAATGTAGAATTCCAGTTAGGGACAACAGAAAATACAGTTTGCTTGTGGTTTAAGAATAACAGAATTAAATCCAAACACCTTTATATAACAGCAGTGTTTTCTATGTAGCAGGGTGGTGGAAGACATCATTTACTTTCTGGTTTCCTCCAGCCATTCATCTCATAGCGTGTTGTTGCATTAGATAGATTACACCCAGTTTGATGCCTTAGTTTTGTTTTTTTTTAAACCTCTAGATTAATATTTGAATTAGAATATTAATCTGATAAATTGAATTCTCGGAGGGAAGTTTCTCAGCTCAGACGAAATGACAGGCGTCAGAGTGAAGATGGATTACTCTGAGTTCAGAGTGAAAGCATAGCGAAACACATGGACAGATGGAAGGTGATATATATCAAGACCCAGTTTTGAGATAAGATGGTGTGTGCACAGACTCATTCAAGATTGGGGGATATAAAATCAAAAACAGTGGAACCAGGGGACCGGAGCGTGTGGTAAACAGAACAGTATATTATTGTATATTATTACCTCTGGATAATTAAGATGAAAATGCAGTTATCTTAAAATCGCCATCCTCTGTAAAGTCTTATTGGGTTATCTTTTGTCTGGCATTGAGAGTTTTTTATTCTTTGGCTGGGTAACTTGCTGGCCACTTTTGCACCAATTGTCTTATAATGCTGAAAAACTCAAGGCCAAAAGGGGATGGCTCTAATGAAAACTCAACTTCCCATCCCTAACCTTGGTGACTCAAGGAAATACAGGTCAACAAATATATTCTTTCAAGGAATTTAGCATCTCAAGAGGTAGTTTTGCCTCAAATATGTGTCTTAGGTTATTTCATGAAGGAGATTATGTGAATACAGTAATGTGAACTTGAATCACATGTCTTAGAATAGAATAGAATAGAATAGAATACCTTTGCACAGGTGTATAATGAAATTTAAAAATAATTTAAAAATGGACATTCATTTGCACACAATCAATATATAAATTAACATATGCATATGTTTAAAAACCTTAAAAAGTCTATTATAGGTTGGGAGTAATAAAATAGTCTACCATTGTATTGCACTAAACAGAGTCAGCATTTATTATTGCATATTGCCAGAAAATGATCCTGCTGTTATTGCACAGTCCTATGCTATGATTGCAACCTCAGTTAACAGAACTCAGTTCCTTGATGGCACTTGAGTAGGAACTGTTCAAAAGTCTGGAAGTGCAGGTCTTGAAAGACCTATAGCGCCGCCATGAGGGCAGCAGAGTGAAAAGGTGGTTGCCTAGGTGAGATGAGTTCTTGATTATGTTTGTGGCCCATATATGTCCTCAAGTGAAAGTAACTGTGTGCCGGTGATTTTCCGTGCTGATTTAATCACTGTCTTCAGAGCTTTCTTATCAGTCACAGTGCAACTGGCACACCACGCTAAGATGCTATAAGTGAGTGTGCTTTCTATGGAGTAGTGATAGAAGGGTACCGGCAGTGGCTGGGACAGATTAGCTCTCCTCAGTGTCCTTAGAAAGTAGGGCTGCTGCTGTGCTTTCTTCACCAGAGAAGTTGTGTTGACAGTCTATGTGCGGTCCTGGGAGATGTGTATGCCTATGAATTTTTAAGCTGGTCCCCCTCTCCACTGTGTCTCCTTCAACGTATAAGAGAACAGGTTCCTCTTTCTGTTTTCTGAAGTTGATGATGATCTCCTTTGTTCTGGAGGTGTTGAGTGCCAAATTGTTACTTTAGCACCATTCTGACAGCATGTGGACCTCATTCCTGTAGGCAGACTCATCACCATTTTGCATCTGTCCCACAACCACATTGTCATCTACAAATGTTATTACGGTATTTGTGCTGTTGGTTGGTGTGCATTCATATGTGTAGAGTGAATAGAGAAAAGGGACCCAGCACGCAGCCCAGTGGAGCTCCAGTGCTGAGTGTCAGGGTCAGTTAGTCCAGCCTGACAGTCTGTGGACAGTTTGTTAAAAAAGTGTTTTATCCACCTCTAAGTGGGCTGACTAACACTTACATGAAGCAGTTTTGTCACATTCTACTGGGGATGATTATATTGAATATGGAGCTAAAGTATATCAACAACATCCTCACATATGTTCCCTGGTGTGCCAGTGCAGTATGTAGTGCTGGGTTAATGGTGTCATCTGTTGACCTTTTGACTCTGAAGGCAAATCGGTGCTTGTTTGGTCAATATTGGGTAGAAGTTAATCTAAGTTTGATTGATAATGTATAAGGCTGGCTTTTTCATATTGTCAACAAATCAGAGCCAAACCAACAATAAAGTCATCCTACTTGCAAGTATTGTGTTTGTATCCTAAGCCTGATGCATCGTACACACCTATGCCATAGACCTCCGTCAGTGACTCACACCACCCTCAGTAATCCTCAGTAGTGATGTTCTTAACAGAGCAGACACCACTGTGTGTGTGCAGAAACATGATTCCATTTACAGAGCTTCTCTAGGTTGTTGTTCCAAAAAGGCACAACATCTTGACTTTGTACTAAATTATACATTTCTCAAAAAACTTCAAGCTCTGTAAATAGCACTGTGTTTCTGGTAATGCACAGTGGCGGGTTTCTACCTTTATCGCAATTTTTACTCTTTAGAGCTATTTCTTAAAAAGCTGCTCAACCACTCTCTTTAGGGATGAAGGAACAAGTCACCCAGTGCAGCGGTGTGACTCATTGATGTGTTTTTAATAGCGTTTGACAACTGAGGTCTATGAGGAATACGATAGATCAAGCTTAGATACACATACAATACTTGTCAGTAGGATGCGTTCATTCTTCTTTTGTTTGACTTTTGATACTACCACTGGGAGTAACCAAAGTCACAATCTTTCAAATCCTATATCGAAGAGCTTTAAATCATTTAAGCGTGCTAGCTCGTTTAACAGCACCTTCAGTGTATGTTGGAAGGCATCTATTATTTATAACCACTGAAATACACACACTTAAGCGTCTTCCTTCCTTGTCCCATCACTAAAAATAGACAGCCAAAGTATCCTTAAGTAAACTACTAAACCTCAAATGCATTTCTAACGTGACAAAAAACAACAGTCACAACTTACACCGTGAAACACTTATGCTCTGTCCCAACATGTAGTTAACATCGCATGCACGCACTGCACAGAGTTTACATTGACCCTGCATTTCTAAAGGGAAGGTCTCCTCTGTTATGCTCATGAGGGCAGATATTGCCAATGATTCAAGGTTAGTCAAACAACAGTTTGTTTGGTTGCCGGGCACGCTCTACAGACTTTCCTGTGCTGGCTCGACAACATGCTGGCAGAGCTACAGCCATCAATGTCATTGCACAGACAGCGCGAGGTAGAGCATTTGTTTCCCAGTCCAGCCTTGGGTTGTACACAAAGAAAGAGCCAGGCAGTGAGCCAGCAGTGAATGTAGTCACAGGCAAAAGCATGGAGTGCATAAGCTGAATGTGTGCATGTGTGTGAGACAAGTTGAGGGAGGGAGAGATTTTGCCACATTCAGGTATGTACACTTGAAGGCTGCTGATAGACATTCGGTCAATGTCAGTCACACAAATCGATGCCTTTACAGTTACCTTTTTTGATGAGTTTTAAAATACTGTGTGTGTTTGTGTGTTTGTGTGTGTGTGTGTGTGTGTGTGTGTGTGTGTGTGTGTGTGTGTGTGTGTGTCTGTGTGTTTCCCAAACCTATGAACTATACTGTCTCCTCAGACTGCACAGTTTTCAAACAAATCAGCTTAGATTGCTTCAGCATTCTCAGAAAGAGTGAGCAAGACAGAATGATTAATACCAAATGAAATATGAAAAGAAAGAGAGAAAGAGATGAACTGGGAGGTGGGGAAAAAAAGACAAGCCTAAAAAAGGCACAAAGGGGGAAAAAGATAAAGAAATAAGGAGAAAATTGATAAACAGGGAAGACAGTGAGAGAAAATCTTTATTGCATTTTCATTCAGTCTGTCTGGTGAGAAAGGATGCTCAAAAACAGGGTTATTCTTTTGGAGATTTGATTTTAGAAGCGCAGAATAAATTCAGTACACTGCCAAGTTCTCCCTCTCTGCTGGGAACCAAGAAGAAGCGATTTTGCTCTTCATGGCCTTTCTCACATGGTCTAATATTGTTCAGCTTTCCAACAAATGGCTAAAGACATCATTAGAACGAAAAAACGAATGTCATGAACTCATAAATGTGTTTTGTTCATGGATAGAGTCAAAATCAACAGTGATTCAGCCTGAAATCCAAAAAAGAAAGAACCAGCCCGAACCAGCTGGTATACCATAACTTCAATATTCTGCCCAGGTTTGGATATTTTGCACTGCCTTTGAAGCAGTTTGACTGGCTACGATAATACACAATCTGACTCCAATAATTGTAAATCTTGTCAAAGGCATTCATGGTGCTGCACTCACTTGTACGCACAAAAAATGACAGAAGTGACCGTCGCACCAAAACAATGAAAGAGTCAGTTGTTTAAGCAAGTGCCCCCAAAACGACTTATATTTACATTCTACTAATAGAAAAACTTGAACGGCTGTAGTAATGATGACGAGAGTAAAGGAGGAAGTGATGTCCACATAAGGAGGAGTTTGGGGTGAATGGATTGGTCCACAAAATTCCCTTCTCCATCTACAAGTCAACATGTTTTTATAAAAAAAACATTATTGTAACAATGGTGATCAGAAAATGCTTATATGTGGGACTAGTCGTGGTTCGAGGCAGGTTATGGCACGATCGTTGGTGAGAACAGGCATTGGTCTGGCAAAATCCCTCTAATTCAAGGACTTTCAAATTTCGAAACAATGGATACTAATAGAAAAATGAGCGGGAAAAAACAAAGAACGGATGGTCTGGCACGAAGGGAAAATCACACGGACATGGACAAAGAAGTCGAGTCAATGAAAACGAAATTCAAAAAGATGATGACCATGGAGAAATACCAACTCAACACTCGACTCTATTTGGAATGTAATGAACAAAGTCCTGTTAGAAAATGTGTAAGTTCCAGTCATATCAAATCCAGGGGGAGGGGGAGGGGGAGGGGGGGGGGGGGTTGCGCCTTGGTGAGATAGAGGAGAGAATGGTAGACATGGACACATGGACATCTTTGGTATTTAATGTACTCATTCATCACTCGTCCCACAGCCACCTACAGGAAAACAACCTTGCTCCATTCTGGCCTGCTTTGTATCATTCTCAGTCGAAGAAAACATCTTCAACACACCATTGAAGACAGAAATCCACGGCCAGAACAAGCAAGAGTACTTCAATCACAACTATGAGGAGGATGTGCTGAAAAAGAGAGAAGAATACATTCTGATTGAAAAGAAGCTTAAGGAAAAAGTAATTCACTTTCAAACTCCACTGACCAGCATGCACGATCACTTCATTAGCGGCACAGTCACCTGCAACAGAGGACTTAACAAAACTGGGTTTTGTCTTTGATGAGCCCTTTCACTGGACTTCGGAAATAATATTAGAACCCTTGCATAAACTTGTGTCATGGAATACAGTCAGAGCAAGTCAGTCAGTCAGAGCAAATTCGAGAGTAGCTCAGAGGATTCTGCAGGGCAACTCCAGCTGATGCAAGAACAGAGGTGTGAAAATATTTTTCCTCCTCATTAACGGGACTGTAGTAAGTCATATTATTCCCCGTGGTTAAGTCGGTGTTGAGATATGAACATAACCAATTAACATTTTCTAACATAAGGAAAGAACTACCCTCTTCTAACTGACTGGTTAAGACATAACAAGGCCATTGCTCACATTGCGTAGAAAGTGAGCCACACTTCCCCTTTCCTCGCCCTTCTTTTTGATGAAAGTGCCCCACTTTGTGGCCTGTTCCCCTTTTTTCCAAAGGTGATATGTCACCTTTCATACCCGATGTACTGTTTGATACCGTTTACTGTTATGGTTTGTGTGGTTTCTTTGTTCTATCTTATGTGCTCTATTTTTTGAGGTCAGGATTTGGGTGTTCTTAGAATGGGATAAATGCACAGTCTATACTGTAATGTACTTTTATTGAATGTGAATGGGCTAAATAATCCAATGAAGAGGAGCAAAATGATAGCAAAAATGAAAAGAGAGAAGATAGATATTGCATTCAAACACATTTGCCTCTGAACATGAGAAACTAAGGAGAATGGGTGTATGAAATAGAGGTTCTATGAAGCGGCCCACAAGCTACTTAATTACTAGCCTGGAGACTTTGGAAACAACAGGCAGGCAGAACAGTCTATAAAATCAGAGACTGTGTTACTTATAGGATAACTAACACTCTGGATGGGATCCAGAGAGCCTTTGAAACCTATAACAAATCCTTATACTCTATATATGATTAGACAAAACCAATCAATATACAGACAAAAACATTCAAAATTATTTAGATCACTCATTTAGTGTAGAAACAGAACAAGGCACTTAACTCCAAAAGCACATTAGAAGAATCTGACTAAGCATCGACTGGTGCCGATGTGTTCCCATCTGATGGTACAAGCCTATGAGAGAAAACTGCTACCCATGTTTAACACCATTTTTAATTATATTTTAAAAGAGGGTGCTGCACCCCAGTTTTTACATCACTCATTCTGAAAGAGTGTAAAGATAGGACTGATTGTCAGGATATAGACCTATCAGTGTTTTTAACACTGACTACAAACTCTGCACCTCCATACTGTCTACAAGGTTGGAAGGAGATCAGACAGGATTTATAAAAATACAGGCAAACCCATCATAACATCAGGAGAGCCCTTCACACTTTCCACAAAATTTAAAAAAGAAAAAAATAAGTTACATTTTTCTAAGTTTAGATGCCTAAAAGGCTTTTGATGGTATGGATGCAATATTAATTAGTATCAAATCCCATAGCCATACAACAGGGCTGTAGACAGGACTGTCCGACAAGCCCTCTACTTTTCAACCACTTCATAGAACCATTCACCAAAGCAGAATACAACATGTTGTTATATTCTGACCATGTGCTGATTTCAGTCACGGAAACTGGCTCCAGTATACCACAGCATTCGAACATTCTGAAAATATTATTTAGGCATAACAAAAAACACTGCTATATGATGATATTTGATGAACATGCTGCAATGAGTGATCTCAAAAAATTCAGAGAGTGGAAGAAGCATATATCAACTTTTTTTTGGAATTACAACAAAACCCAAGGTTAAATAGTCAATACTACAGCTACAAAAAGAGAAGAAGGGCCTGGCTTTTCCCCGTTTAAGAGATTATTATCAGTCAGCCTAGCCTTTATCTATCAAACACTGGTATCAAATAGAGATTGTGTTGTGTAGTGTGAATCTTGAAGCAATGCAATGAATTTATGTGGCAGCAATGAGACGTCTTACCAATGGGGGACGATATTTGACAGAGAAAACGGCTCAGCTACCCACGAGCTGCTGTAGATATGAAACGTAAACATGAAGAGGTCAAGTTTGACGTTGGACCTTTCAGACTAAAAAGCCACAAAGTTCATTGTAAATAATACGCAATACCTCTGCATCCCGGCTTCTTTGGTTCCCTCAGAGCGTGATGTGTTCCCAGCTGCTGGATTGACTGTCACCAGTAGGCTGAATCAGTAGGCTGGAGTTACTTTACTTTGTTAGGAGAGGACAGTCACCACTGCAGCCTTTAGGTGAGTCACTCTTGTTGTTTTATGAGGCTCTAGTTAAATAAGCATAGTTGTGAAGTAACACTATCTCTTTCACTCACTCTCCCTCTTTCTCTCTCAGCT
The DNA here is from genome assembly GCF_027409825.1 of Scomber japonicus. NCBI lineage: Eukaryota > Metazoa > Chordata > Actinopteri > Scombriformes > Scombridae > Scomber > Scomber japonicus. The sequence goes on along the minus strand of NC_070591.1, from coordinate 28,302,001 downwards.
GGGTGAATTCTGGATTTGTTTAACGTTATATTTTGGCAAAAACTGGCCGTCCTGAGTGATATTATGTTTTTTGATTAAGTTGTTGTTGGATTTGATTGTTTTTTTGGAATTGTTTCTAAAAAAGGCTCAATTGTGTTTAAGAGCTCCGTATCTTTTTTCTTTCAGTCAAACAGAACTTTAACTGCCTTGTTTAAGAGGATTATTGTTGGACTATAAATTATTGGAATGACGATTTAACTGAGGAAAACACACACCGTATATTATATTTTCATGGCATTTTTAAGATGAAACAAAACAAAGATTAATCGATAATTGATCGTTGATTTTCCAGATGATCGATAAAGGAAATCTCTTCAAATGCCCATCCCTAGCTGCGACCTTTAGTAAACTTCTGTACTCCCTCTTACAGTACGTAGCTAAGGGGAAGAATACTGAAATAGAGACACACCAATACAGTCACTCCTTGGCTGCCCCAAAGAGAAAGATGAGTTGGCATCAAGTTCAAACCCATGGATTAATCTCTCACTTAATGTGTTGAGGGACGTAGTAAAGAGATTTCAGATTCAAATAGAGATCGAGTTACTCAATTGGTCAGCATATGGCCCAGATTTCATACCAGCATCCCAAGACTCTGGATTCAGGCAATATTTTCAACATGGAAATACAGACATAGAATTGTTATGAACTGGGAGTTGGATAGCTTTTAGAATATATACAGATATATGAGTTAGACCAGATGGATTTCTATAGATACTTAAAGCTTCGTGGCTATTTTTGGAAAGAGATAAAAGGATCCAAAAGAAACGTCAATGCTTACCAAATATTTATTGACGTGATGTGATATTGATGCGGACTGATGCCTGGGAAGCCCAATTCTCCTCTACAGACTCTTTACCCTGAAGAGACTTTTGCTGGAAAAACATGAGTCATTTCTTCATCACCCCTAAGCAGAAATCCAAACAAATGGGGACTGCAGTGCCATGTTGGAGGGAGTGTGGGACAACAATGGTGGACAACGCATACATATACTATATTCTGGACATGTCCCCTTATCAAGCCATTTTTGGAGGAGGTGTCAGAAATAATTTACAAAACACTTGGTTTTAATGGCTGCATGTAATTCCCCACCCTGCACCTTGGACTCCAAAGAATTTGAATCCAAGTCATACATACCTCCTAAAAGTCCTTGTGGCAGCCAGCAAGAGAACGATTACAAAATGCTGACCTCAGAAACAGTGCCTCCCAGTGGACACTATTATAAATACTGCAAATCAGTTCGATTGAAAAGAATAAGGGCTACAACTCTGGGGAAAATAGACAGCTTGTAAGGAATTATTTTTGCAGATACCCTATAACATATGATATGTGATCTGATGATGATGTGTCTCTTTTGAGTAAAAAAAAAAACGACACTCCTTTGTGTCATTTTGGAGTGCGCAAACTATTTTGTCATTTTATTTGGAGGACTTGGGTGTGAGGTAGATCTGTTAAAGAAAAAAACAGCTTGATTGAGATGTTCAAACCTAGCCTTTAAACACCTGCAATTTTGCCAACTGCTGAATCCCTGCAGAAAGTGGGCATGATTGTTAGATTCTCTGTTACATAAAGTTATCCCTATCGATCGATTCCACCATTAGAAAGGAGGTTTCAGATGCTGCACTTGGTTTAAAACACATTGATCATGGTGTAAATGTTTTAGATGGTGGTGGTGTTATTGCTGACAACTTGGCGATGCTCTTTTTCTCAACACCATTATTGGCTTGGCTTTTAACAGCCACACACAGATTACAGATGTGCACATCATAGACAGTAGCTGGCTCCCTTTTTCTAATACATACTGTACGAAAATTGGATTTGACAACATAAAGGATCGCAATAAATACTGAAGCAGAGTCATTAACATACCTGGCAAACCCTAAAATCAAATGGTTGTCACATGAAACACTTGAAAATTCATGAAACATATTATATGCAAGCCGTGTCCCCTCAGTTAGCTGATATATTATCACATTATTTGTCATTAAATGTGTGTATAAATACAGAAACAATGCCTACAGTACAATCCAATACAACAGTCCTGTTATAAATTATACCTAAACCTTCTATGTAAGACAGTTATATACAACAGCACCTCCACAAGCTACTGTTTGAAAATGACCCATAGAGCTGAATCAACAACTTGCATCACAGCATACAGGGGATTCTATTTTTATTGTCTCACAGTAAGATACAGTAAATGGAAAGCATGTCTACAATATTGTATGGATATTTAGGTAACAGCAGACATTTGCAGCTAAAAAGTGTTCCAGACTTTGGGCGGAAGCACACAAGGCAATCAAGAAAACCTAGAAGTACGTTCTGCAGCCAGTCTCTCAAAGTCACATTTAATCCTGCAACCGACAGACTTTATCTAATGGCTCCAAGTGCCATTTTCTTGTGGAATCAGTCTGTCAAGTTGACACAAAGAAAAATTTTAAACCCACTTCACTTATCACAATCAAGCAGCAAAGTGTCACAAAGTGGGCGAGCTTCTCCATGCAAATCTGAAGGTTGAAAGCTTAGATTGAAAGTCAATGATGGCAAATTTGTCTTTGTAATTAAAGAAATGACTGTGTTATTATTTTGACTTCTAAGTGTCTTCTTATTATAGGAAACCCTATTGTTTCTTTGTAAATAAGCTTCAGCCATCAATGTAGTGTCTAAGACCCAGTTGTCATTATAACTATGTGACTACAATACACTAACAAAATGAGCAACTTTCTATGTTATTTTATTTTATCCATTACCTCAGTAGAGATTAAACACTCCCTGAGCTGCCAGAGATTTTCATCTGAAAGACTTGAGGCTGCCCGGTTACACTGACATTAAACCCGATAGCAAGACAGACCTGTCAAAAATCTGTCCATCTTGTAAGGAAAGTTACAATGAATTACAACTTTTTTCCCTTTTGTGGCTGCAGGCATCATTTCGAACATGGTCCTCACCAATTGAATTACCTATGTTGTAAAAGGGCAAACCACTTTATTAAAATGTAAAAGTGTGCAGATATCCGTGATATTGCTAATAATCCCTCATGACATGCACACAACTAAGTCAAGTACTGTAGGTAATAGACGAGTGAAGAAACCCAGATGGATATTTACAATTAATAATTTGGGCAGAAATTTTAACTTTTACCTTTTTTTCTCTTCTCAATAAAATAACTAAACTATTGGTTTACAACCTGTCTAGTTGGCGAGTTTCAAAACTAAAAAAGGTGTAATCAACTGTTTTCCTAAAATGTTTTCTTGTCTTAAAGCTATGGATTACCTAAATCCTGCTAGCCGTGCTTGAAAGCATACTTTTTTGCGGTTTGTACATTAAAAAATTAACTTTTTCCCATTTCATTTTAGTTTTTTAGTATCAACACTCCCCCTCCAAAAGTCTGTCCACCCACAGTTTTAGGACTGCTTGAGTTACTTTGTAACTTGTGGCAGTGCTGTACTGCTGTATAGTCAGTAGATGATGCTGATCGACAGACAGAAATAAATAAACATGGCAAGATTCTAATTTTTCAATTTTTTTTATTTCATTAAACACAATAAATATAGTCACAATAATTATGTCACAATAATTATGTTATCAACTTATCGTACATTAACGTAATTATCAACATCATCATATCTACATATCAACTTATTGTGTGATACATGGATATGACCTTGGTCTTTTTTTTTTACCTCAATATTGCCTCCCTTCACATTAGCAGCTAAGACTCTATTCATGTCACATTGACTAAGCAAGTAGTGTCTTCCATTCCTCACTGTGTACGTCCTGAGTGGAGACTGTAGAAGAATTAAAGGTAAATAACTCTGTCTCCGACTATAATGGCAGTCTGTGTTTTACAGAAGTATAGCACCCACTCTCCCACCCCCCTTGTATTATATTGTCAAATGACAATGATATTGTTTATTGCGATTATTTCTGAGACAATATTAATTATCAGTATCTTAACTGAGCTCCTCTTTATACATTCAAAATCCAAACCATTATTCTGTCAGTGCTCTAAACTAAGAGCTTAAATACATACATTTTAAATCCAGCCTATGTCTGTTGTTTTCCATCTTATTTAAGAGAATGTCAGGAGTCAGCCCGACTCCTTTAACATCTAATGGAATATTACACTCTTGACTTTTATAGTGCTGATGCCATCAAATGTCAAGCGGTGCAGATGAATTTCATCGCAGAGCAGAATGTATCAGGTCACCCACCAATCTGTAGAAGTGCTGGACAGAAACTTATTTCTATGCTAATGGTGTTGACAAATGTGTTGTGAACTGGTTGCCATTTTTGAGCGGATTTGAATTGTCCCCCCGAATTGAATTGTACTGTGAATTATCATATAATTACATTTTCAGCCGTGATTTATGTGCACATCGGGGCCGGTGTGCTCCAGTTAATTGCTCGTGGCATTTCTGCAGCTGGTGTGACTCCAAACGCTGCAGGATGTTTCTCTCCCAGTAAACATCAATCTTTTTCCTTGCACCCCCCAACCCCCCCCCCCCCCCCCCACACACACACACCTTTTCTGTTCTTGCTTTCATTTTTCATTCATTTGTTCTTACTTTCTTTCGTTCTCTCTTGCTGTCCTCCTTGCTTTCATTCTTTTATTCTTTGCTTTTTTTCTTACCCATTTTGTCTGGTGATGCTTTCACTTGCTCCTTTATACTTTCCATCTTCCGCCATCTATCGCGGCTGTATTTGAAGAGGATGACAGTGAGGTACCCTCAGGGTTATATAGTAGCTCTGCCTCTTTCATAGCAGGAAGACAGACACACACACACACACACACACACACACACACACACACACACACACTCTCTGTCATTCTGTCAGGCTGTTTTTTGTCTATTCCAGCAAAATACATTGACACATTCCCTGTCCATCTCTTTTTTTCTATAGCCTTCAGTGTATCATCTTGCCAATACAATACAATATATACTGTACTGTGTATGTGGGGTGGGGTGGGCATCAACAGATATGGGTCTTTAAATCAGACTATTTCTATATCAAAAAAATTTGCTGCATCTGCATTCATATCAGCATAGAAATAAATCCTGTATATGTGTACATGTGTGCATTGGTTGTTCTTCAGTTTGTCTCGATAGTGGTGCACTGTCTCCTCTGTAGACCTTGCTCTCCTTCCTCTAGCAGCGCTTTACCACGAGCAGCCGAGGCCTCAGCCGTCCAATTCACTGTGTTTCACACCGCTGTGTGTCACCTCACTGTGAGTCCCTGGCTGCCCTCAATCACACAGACTGCTGACATTTGACATGATGTTACGTAATAGCCAGGCCTTTGGGGTCAAATCAACAGCATCTCCAAATCTAACCCTACACCAGTGACAGGCAGCTGACTCAAGTCTGTGTCAAAGGTAATACTGCTGGAAAACACATCATCAGGGCTGACTTTACTGGGATCAGCTTGATTACTGGTACATGATGCTTTCAATAGCCACAATATAGAAAGCCGGCCAGGACTGCGGTACGCTCTGAGTGAGTGAACATTTAATGGGCTGGATTTCTTGAAAAAGAAGTTTGCTTTTGTTTTTTTACTGTGTGACAAACTGCTCAGGTAATGCTGAGCAGATTGTAGTTGTAAGCTGTACAAACAATTCTCTGCCATGCTCTGGGGACAGAAATAGAAAGAAAAATGGCTGGTAAAAACCCTTAACAGTTCCTTCAGAACACAAGGAACAGGCACAAGTTAGCAAACGGGCAAACATTAATGGCAAATGAACTTGATATATGTATACTGCAAGTTCAAACTACTAATCAGTGTTTTAATTTTAATCAGGGTAAGGTGGTTTCAGTGTAATCAGGGTTTAAACATTAAGTGTCACATATACACATTGTACTACACTAAGTGAGCACTTTATTAGGAATAACTATGCAATCTAATGCAATCTAATACAAGAGCTCTGCCATCAATTCTACTTTAGTTTTCTCAGTTTTTTTTGGCATCGTCAGAAAGTTGATCATTCGTATGTTTATTATTGAGGTTGTGGTTGTTGGGAATGTAGTGGAGTGTACTATATTAAAAAGTGCTTCTAATATTTTGCCCTGCTCATGTATGTTAATGGAGTTAACAAAATATTAGAAACATTTTAAATAAAACGGAATTGACAATGTAGTCAGGTATTGCTAATTTTTCGCTTAACTCTGCAGGTCCCCTCAGCTCTACAGAGCCTTCTAGTCTATTTAGGACAATTTTTTCCTTATTAGCTTTATTTCCAGTCAGAGCAGGAAGCTCTGACTGGAAAAGCTGTGACAAACCCACTTTACACCTGCTCAGAACCAAACGGTAGAAAACCCTAGTTAGTTATTAGCTAGCTTTGTTTGTCTGCCAAAGAAAACTAGCAACTAGCTACTGATTACAGTTATACATGTAAAGGCAAAAGATGCTGATATTTTTCAGATGGTTTGGTGGAGACCAACACAGAGCTCAAAGTAGAGTGAATTTGGACTTATATTGGTTAGGTAGAATGAAACATGTCTCCAAGTGAATGCTAATGTTGCCCCAGGTAACTGACATGCAACTGCTAGCTAACCGTTTGGTGTTGTGACATGTAAGAAATATAATAACTTCTTTTTCATTAATCCATAAACATGACTTTATTGATATTTGTGGATTAACCAGCTAGAGTGAATGGTTTACACTTGCAAATGTAGCCTAAATAGCTCAGACAAAATGGAGGATTACTATATTTAAGTATTTCAGTAACCAAAAGGTGCATTTTCATTATATCAGCTAGCCTCTGTTATTCTCACTTACCTTTTACTGGGATTCTTTCTAACACTGTTTTCTGCCTGTTTCAGTCTCCATAAGAATTCTGCCACTGACCAATCTTTTGTTTTTGGCAAAGCTTTTTGTTTTTGTAAATTATCATTTAATTTAGAAAATGATTCCTTGGCATTGACAATTAACTTCACACTGACATAATTCTTTAGAGAGCTACTGTTCAGCGCCTTGTGCTTTACATACGGAGTGGTTGGAACATACAGTACCTGCAGCAGGATTGCTTTTGTACAAACAGTTACAATTATGTATACTTAAGTACATTCTCATATTATATCCACTTTTGAACAAACTGTCCTTGCAGATGTCTATCATTTACATACATACACACACTCAGATTCACTTCCTATAAATAAAACAGCATTCATAATGTGGAGCAAGGTGATTGACAGGGCAGCGTGACAGCTGATTGATAGGTGTGACAGCATGACAGGAGGAGGAGATGGGAGAAGATTTTACAAAGATTATTGCATCAGGTAGGACGTCATGACTTGACATTGGAATGAGATGATGAGTACAATCTTTGACAGCGGGCCTTAATGGAGCAGCATGATTTTTCTTATACCATGGTATAAAATTGCAGTAGTTTATAGAGTTGATGACTGAGACCAATTACTCAAATATGAAATCTTACTTTCAACTCACTCCACCCAGGTCAATTAAAAAGAAACATGTCTCATAACACTTTTCTTTTTTCCAATCCTTCTCAGACATAAATTGAAAAGATAATCCAATATTTCCATTTACAGACAGCAATCCTCTTGAGGTTCAACATCCTGTTTTTAATATCCTACATGAAATGAAAATGGTGTCCTTCCTCCATGTTAGTTACTATTATTATCTAAAGCAATTCCAATCAAAATGATCTCATTTAAAAATTGCATTTTGCTTGATGAGTCGTCTTCACTGCCACAATGTGCATTGTGTGTGAGCAGATGGACGAACATGCAATCAAGGTTGATAAAGCATGACAATTTAATATTGCAATACAGCCTATTAAACCATTTGCCATCCTCACATCAGTCTCTTAAAGTGATTTATCTTTGGTAAGCCCATTACTTGGTTTTCACTCAAATCACAGAGCGTGAGATTGATTAAGCCTCCAACAGTAATTTTGTTTGAGGACATTGTAATACCAGATAACTCTTAAAGAGCCAAATATTAGAATGCTAAAAAGTACAATTGGTTCTTACAGACAAATCCCACCCACCCACCGATCTCTATTTCCAAGCAGCTACCCAATCCAAGAAGACAAAGAAGAACAGGGCATCAACCTTCATTGTCATTTCGTAGCACTTGTATTGAAATGAAACTGGACCTGTATACTGGGAGCTGTGGGCAGTCATGGTGGGTGCCTGGAGAAGCAACATGGGGTTCGGCATCTTGCTTAAGGTCACTTTGACGCATGGCTAGAGAGAGCCGGGGAATCAAACCGACAACCCTGTGGCTGATAGACAACCCACTCTACCTCCCGAGCCACAGCGGCCCCAAACAATCAAAGGTGCTTTGATCCTGTGAAATTATGAGCTTGTTTGCCTGCAATTAGTTTGGTGTGAACCAACTCTATTAGTGTGGCTCAGTGATTTCTCTTCTCTTTCCCCCGACAGATCTCTTGATCCGTGTTGCGTGCATAATTAACCGTCAATGATCAGCTTCTCGGCTGAAGTGGAGAACATCAGTAAACCAGGAGGAAGTTCCCGCACATACCTATTTCAAGGACCTGTAAATGAATCCACAGGAGACGACTGACCCCTGTTTGATCCAGGTCCATTCAGGTGAACCCCGTCTGAGAATCAACTGTTTTTAGATATGACTTTGTACAGTCAAATAAGGTGATAATGACACATGGGAAATTGGTAATTATATAATATCATCATCAGGTATTCTTATGAAATGATCAGACTACACAATGTTTTTGTCTTTTGAGAGAGAGACACAGTGGACAACAAGTTAGACCTGAAAGCACCAACGACATTCTTTTGCAATTCTGTTGCTTTGACATGTTCGTAGTTGTTCTCCTTTGGTAAACGTCATACAGCACATTGTAGAAATTGTCAAAGTAGATGAGAGAAGGCGTAAACATTCTGTCATACTAGTCTTTTTACTGGGATGCTTTGACATGTCCCAAATGCTTCTTGAGTCTTCCATTGTGGCTCACTACAATGGTTATAGTCGATATAAATAAAATGGTTGCACCCACTGTTTTTATACCAGACATGTTCAGTTGAGTCATTGTGTTACTTTCTGTAGTCCCGGCATTGTATGTTTCTTCCCTGTCTTGCTATGTGGAAAGTTTTCTACATGTATACGTAGATCTACAGGTTCTAGTTTGAAAAACATAAACCTAAACCATTCCAGCTTCATTTAAATGATTTATATATAACTACATACATACTACATTTATTATTGAATAATGTGCCAAATGTTTTCTCACTTCATCGATTCATAATTTGCATATCATACGTTCTTTTAGCCCAAGGTCTTCATACTCTGAACAACAGTTTTTAAACCCAAAGATATTCTGTTTGATACTATTATGTAAGACTGAGAAAACAAGGGATCACATTTGTTACCCCCCCCCCTATTTTTTACCTTATATAATGATATAAATGGTTAATCAAAGTATTGAAATTGTTACAGATGAAGTTTCTGCCACACAGTTACACAGTTAATTGCCTCAGCTTTATTCATATTAATGTTATGAGGGCTCTGGGTGTCCATGTAGCTTATTGTGGTTTAGGATTCATGCCACATTACCACAAGTTCCTAATATAATATGTCTCAGATACCTTAAGTACATTATGTTGCATGTCACCTCTCCCTCTCCTCATGTTTCCTGTACTGTGTATCTATACTGTGATATATACAACGGGATTTGAATGCATGCAGGACACATTTAGTTAAGATATTTTATTGTCCTTTCGGTTGTATAGTGTTTTACAGTGTAGCATAAAACTAAACTTAATGTGAAAAGAGGAAAGTGAAATGCATGTTTCCAATTAATGTATTTCTCAAATTAAATGATTCCTCTTTTTTGTTTTGATCAGTGTGTGGACCCTTGGAATCCCACTCAAGGACGCCTTGAGGTATTTGGGTCCCTTGAGTCCTCATATCAAGTCCTCCTATTTTTTATACAATAATTTATTCTTAACAAACACAGCATGAGATTAAGTAACACAAGCTTCTCTTCTCTCTCTTGCTGTGTGTGTGTGTGTGTGTGTGTGTGCGTGTGTGCGTGCGTGCGTGCGTGCGTGCGCGCGTATCCATGCCTCTCTATCAGCTGGTTTTATCCTCAGCGGACACTGATGCGCACAACATAACAAGGCCTTTTTCCCTTTCCCCTCCTCTCTCCTTCCTTCCCTCCCTCCCTCCCCCCCTCCCTCTCTCTCCTATCCTGCTCTCTCTCTCCCTCTCTTGCTCTCTCCCCGTCCTCTCTGTCTATGTCTCTCTCTCTCTCTCTCTCTCTCTCTCTCTCTCCCCAGGTCCTCTCCTCTATCCCGTCTCTCCTCCTCTGCTCTGCACCTGCTCCTCCCCTCCTGCCTTATTATCCTCAGACTCAGAGCAGCGCTCCGTCCTCGCCAAGTGATGCTCCTCGGCGGCGCACATCGGTGGGTTATCACCGGCCGCTGCAGGGAGGACCTCTCCGGCTTGTTTTTCTCCTCTGGAAACACACACTGACGGACCTCTGGATATGGGAATTTAACGGGGCAGGTGAGAGTGAGCTGGAGGAGGATAGGACGGCGAAGAAGCGCTCAAGTCCCATCCGAGAGAAGAGGAGGAGGAGGGGGACTCCGGGGAAACAGTCCCGTCGGGACGGGGGGGGACCACAGTGGATGCTTTTGTGCTTTACATAGTTTGAAATGGACTCATCGTACTGGTTTTTGTTGTTTGGTCATGAAAAATAAAGCAGAGGATTAGAAAGCAGGGCTTTCAGGAGTTGCGATCGGCGCTTTTCCGTTTGAGATGGAGTGAAAGAGAGGGCGCACGGTAACTTCAGCCTCGCCATGAAATCAGTGTTTTTCAGCCGCTTCTTCATCCTGCTGCCCTGGGTCCTTATTGTCATCATTATGATCGATATCGACAGTAAAAGGACGATCCGGGTTCCGGCCATCGGTCGGACCAACAGGGCGCAGCGGGCGGCCCGTACCGGCGCACCGGGAGCAGGTGGCACCCAGAACCAGTCCGCCCTGCCGGTTATCTACGCCATCACTCCCACTTACACCCGTCCGGTGCAGAAGGCAGAGCTGACCCGGCTGGCCCACGTCTTCCGCCAGGTGCCCCGGCTCCATTGGATCGTAGTGGAGGACTCCACTGTGCGCACGGAGCTGGTGGCGCGCTTCCTGGCCCGGTGCGGTGTGCCATACACGCACCTGCATGTGTTCACACCCCGCAGGTTCAAGCGCGCCGGGATGCCACGCGCCACCGAACAGAGGAATGCGGCTCTCGCGTGGCTCCGGCAGCACCGGAGCAAACGGGACGCAGGGGTGGTTTTCTTCGCGGATGACGACAATACGTACAGCCTGGAGCTGTTTGAAGAGGTAACACACTGCTGTCCTGCTCGGTCATCACTCACCACTGCATCAATATGTGCGCTTCACCTTTTAGCTTAAACTAATAATAGTCAAGTCAAGATTTATTTGTAAAGCACATTTGAAAACCACCTCAGTTGACAAAAGTGCTGTACAGTTATTAAAATACAATATAATCATGCACAAATATAATAATGAATAAAAACAATGAAAGGAATTGTAAGAACTCAATTTAAAACAAAAACTAAATTAGAATAAAAGAGAAAGTAAAAAGAGAAAGTAAAAAGCCAAGGTTACTCCTAGCTGGGACTAAAAGCCAAGGAGAAAAAAAAACATAATGAATATTACTACTAATAATAAGTGTAATAATAAGCCATGAGGTTTATTAAGAAACGTAGTAAAAGCTAAATCTACGCTACTAGTTAAAGTCATGTAATGAGAATTTTACTTATGCAGTCTACTTTCAGCAAAATGTAACAACAGTAATTTCAGAAAGATGAAATCCATATACATATATTTTACAAATGAAAAGTTAAAAAAGTGATGAAACAGTTTTGCTGCAACAATCTTACATGGTCTGCTATGATCAGTAGCTGATGGTTAGATATAGTGCTGCAGATATTACTGAGTCACTTCACTGATTGTAGGATTTTTGGGTACTTGTGCCACTGATAATCCACATTTTAAAACAATCATCATTCTCTCATAATTGTCACTTGTGTTCACATTGGCTATGTAACATAGGCTCTATTTAAAGCCTCAGACATAAACAATACTCCTTATACAGAATGGCCGCTATCAAAGTCATATAATTCTACAGCCTTATGATTAACATTAATGCATTAACATGCCAACAGCATTGTAATGTTGTAACTGTTATGCTGATGTGCATGAAGCTAAATTTAACTGCTCCACATACTGCTGGAATGTTTCATCTATCATATTATCATATTTGTTTATTATATGTTTTGTATGTAAATTATTAATTTGTAAAGTACTGTAGTAATAGACAATGGAAAACACTCTAAGTACCTGAAATGAAGGTGATGTCACCACTGGAATTTAGTACTGGTACCTTGATGAATGTCAGAAACATCCCTCCACTATAAATAGACAGACCTTACATTGGATTTTGTCCCTCAGATTTATGTATTGATATTGTTTATGTAGTGATATTCAGTCACCTTTATTCACAGCATCAACACCATGAGGGTAAAGGGTCTATTTCCTGCTTTTCTTGCTGTGCTTTGAGCCGCACAGGAGACATCATTTGCAAGCATTTCCCAAATGGGATAATCTCAAAGGAACGGAAACATAGGAATTCAAAGATTTTTCATGTTGATGAGATCCCACTGGAACCCTGCAGGAGGCTCCAGACCCTAGTTTTTATTAAGCCAATGTATTTCAGTAAAACTGGTAAAACTGTATGGATGTTTGGTGTTAAAGGAGCAAATCTATGTGTGTGAGAGAAAGAGAGGGAGAGAGAATGACAGAAACAGAGTGGGAGCTGAGTGAAGGCTAAAAATGAAGAGAGGAGTGTGTGTGAGGGAGAGTAGTGACAGAGATATAAGAGATGGATGTGGAGATGATGGTGCTCAGGGTGTTTTGGGGAAGAAAGGTTGCCAGTTTCGAATCTCAGTAGCACCACTGTCCAATTTTCTACTGAGTTTAGGATTGATAATCAGGATTGTGTGAGTGTGACTGTATATGTGAGTTTATACACGGGTAGGGATGACATGGCTTGATGAAGATGTGTGTCTCTTTTAGATTGAAACAAATGATATATATATATATTTTTTTTATTCTCATCAATGTCCAATTTGTCCCTTTTCATGCCCTGAAATTCTTACCTCCATAAAAAGTCTTTGAAGACACATTTAGACCAGTATGAAACACTGAGGATCTTCCGATGTGAAGTACTGATAAAAACATATCGACTTGTTGTAGTCTGAGAATCTGCGAGTTGAACAACAGACTGGATGACAAGCCAGTAACAACCTTGAGTATTGGAAAGCTGATACATCTGTGTAATGTAAGTCGAGTCTTCGTCTGAGAGCGTGCATTGGGGCGGGGGGGTGGTCTCTTTGCACGTCTGCTACCATTTATGTTAAAACCACATTGTCGTCTTCCAGGTAATGAAGAAAGACAAGTCGATAGCAACAAAGGGAGAAGCAACAAAGCAATCCTCTCCCTCCTAAATAAAAGCAAAAAAACACAGTGAATGAATGCTTCTCTGATTGCTGATTGCTCGCTCTGATTACCACCATTGAAAGATGGCCGGCCATAAATGTGAAATTGCTATCATTTTCGAGAAAAAAAAAAAAAAATTCATTCATTTCTTTTTATATAAATAAGCCGGGAACTCTGCACCGAAGAATGCAGTAAAAACTAGAGTAGAGAATATTGATTGCTGAAGTGTTTGATTTACATGTAGTATTAAAAACCCCATTTTGTCCCTGATGATGAGGAGTCCATTGAGAAAATAATTTGCTGTCCTCTATCTGTGTATTTTACTGCCTCTTCATAAAAATGAAAATTACATGTTTTCGCTGCAGCATGTTAATTTTGAGAAGGCCTTTTCCTTCCATCTACGAATGCGTCTTCCACCTGCATCTAAAATGTGTTCTGCAAACAGCAGGGTAAAGCGAGGGCGCATTTAGATTAAGTGTGATTGATGCACTCTGTTTGAGCTCTGCTGCTTTTCCTTCCTTTTACTTGTTTGGATAAAAGAAAACAAAACCCGTTAAACCAGAGAAGACTGTTGCTGTTCATCAGTAGAGAGAGAGAGAGAGAGAGAGAGTAAGTTGTTGGAAAAAATAGTCAGTTTAAGGAAATTAACACCAACATGAAGTGAGCACAAACTGCTGGTCTTGGTTGGTTTTAATGAGAAAAGTCCATCATGCTTATCTAGAGCTGCAGTAGCACCCAAATCTGGGTAGAAACAGAGGTCACATTCTGCTTTTTGTGGTTTTCTGTTGAGTTTCTGTTCTGTTGTATTCTGTTTTGATGTTAGATATCAATATTAAACATGGTCAAAGTTCCAAAACTTGATGTTAATGTAGGTAGAAATGCTCCCTACAAATTAAAAGCCAGGATTTCAATCTGCTGTGCTTCTGCATTGCAGACAAAATGATCCACATGACCATAAACGGCCGCCAGTTCAGTAGCATTAATGCTAAAGCTAACGGTTGTTTTCCATGTGTTATTATGTTGTCCACTCTCATATTTTCAATCTGAACCAGGCGGGGAGTTCCAGTCCTTTGAAATGAGGCCAACGCAGAAGTAACTTAGAACTGCATTCTATCAAAAGGCCACCAGGGGGCGACCGTTTTATGTTCAAAAGGACTTCCGTCTCTATACAGGTCAATGGAGAAAACTTCTCACTTGATTTATAACCTCAGTAAACGTTTTCAAAATGTGTTTATGGTCTCAATCGCGTGATTGACAGGTTGATTGCCCTATTGTCCCCGAGATCCAGCCCTCGCAACCTATCACAACCTCCCCCGCTCCGCCCATAGCTCCGCCTCATGCCCATATAAGTAGAATCCGTGTTTTTATTTTTCGAAACTATTGGCTTCCGAGCAGCAGTCCACAAACCAATGGGTGACGTCACGGATGTTACGTCCATTTCTTTTATACAATCTATGATCTGAACATGTTCCGCGGGATTTGAGAAGTTGGTATTTCAAGTAAAGAGGAAAAGAGGTGAAATCCTACTACTAGAGTTCATTTACGTAGCTGCCAGAGGTTGGACGAAATGTGACTTCTGAAAGCTGACCAATTAGAAGAGAGTGGGCTCATTAAGAGGGGGGCTTAAAGAGACAGGAGCTAAAACAGTCTGTTTCTGACAGAGGCTGAACTGAGGGTCTGCGTAAAGAGTCAATATGAGTATAAAAAGGAGTTTTTTGAACTGTAAATCATGCAAAGATATTCCAGTAGAGCTCCAGATTTATAATATAGACCTGGAAATGTGCAAAATATATTTCCTTTAATGTAGTAGAATTTTTATATCATAACTCCCTTTTAGAACCATATGATTCCAATATCTTTACTTTTTTAGGATTTTGCTGCATCAAACAAAACAAATGCAGGTGTAATTAAATAGTTTACGTTTTTTCAGGCTAAAGAAATCCAGCTTTATCCAGAACCTCATCCTGTCTTTCGATGGCGTTTCCCTCCATTGCAACCCTTGAATGCAACACTTGGGTAAAAATACCCATCATTGTGATGCCAGTGTGCTGTAGTCGACTCCACTCTGACGCATACTCTAGATTCCGTGCCTGTGGCTCAGTGTAAAGAGCATCTGTTCGATTTGTTGATAGCACACTGTCTTCTCACTGTCCTCCTGCCTATTTCATTACCTAGCTCCTCTGTGCAGGTAATGGCCTGTCATAGAGAGATAATAGGCTGTCATACAGCAGTAATAACCTGCAGAAACTGTCTGCAGGCTTTAGACTGATGGCAGTTACTGTGCTTATAGTGGGTGGCAGCTCCTTAATAGAAACCTTCACATCATTCTGGGAGGAAAAAAGTGGAATTCAAGCAGCTAAAATATGATTTTAATGCGACCTGTTGTAATAATATTTCTACAGTAATCCATTGTGGATTTTTCACACTATACTAGCAATGCTTTTGTAGGAACAGAATAGGTTTTTTCAGTAAAAGGTTAGGTTCAGATTTTCTCAGCCAATCTTAATATAATACTGTTCATTGTCAAAGTTCATTGAAACCAAAGTTCTTCTGTGGCCATGAAGCAATACCTTCATATAGCCTGACTACATAAATGTCACAGTCGAGCCATACTTTATATCTCTTAAGTGCAACAGAGATAAAAATGAACAAACTTGGAGCATTAAAAATGATCTTAAGTACTGCAGGTCACTATATTGTTGTAGCATAATACCTAAACAGACATTAAATGTGTGAAAATGTGCTTCAGCAGCATTACACAGCCGGTATAGACAGCTGTACTGATTACAATAGAAAGTGGTTTTCTAAAATACTTTGTGTGAGACAGATCAGTGAAAAATGTGACAGAAACTGTGTAGAATAGCCTTTATGTTTCAAATTGAATCCATTTGTTCTATGTTGCTTCAAAAAACCAAAAAAAGTAAACATTATTTATACTGAGTATTATTCACCACACACATACACACAATGCATTCATTGTATCCTTGAGGTCTAACAAAGATGTTGAATTCATTTCTTTCCTCATAAAACATTTAAAAAGTATTTTAAATCCTGCATTGTTGTTTTTTGTTGCGTGTGCACAATACAGACAAAACAGGGACCCACTCATAGAAATTCTGCTCTATACAGCATCTCCACAGGGTACCTGTAAGTTAGCCAAATCAAGCATATCTTCCTCCTGGCAGCTGTGTGTGAGTTTAATTCCGGTGGTGTGTACTGGCATCAAACCTATTACCAGCAAGTATCCAATCACCACAGCACAGCTCAGAGGGTAAAACGCTGTTAGTGGACAGACAAAGATTGATTTTAGTACTATAAAATGTAACATTGGAAAATACTAAATTATATAGATAACTCAAGGAGAGAAATACATGTTGATATTGTGTTATAGTAGGATTCTGCTTCTTAAACTCCCAGACTCCCGAAGCAACACAAAAGAGATAATTGTAACATGTACACCCTCATTTCTTTCATTATAGTTGTATAACTGATCATTTATGTTCTTTATATTTAATAATGAGCACAGGTAAGAATTATGACTCAAAGCCATGTTGATTTAACCAACTAAAAGAACCAATTTCACTAATATTCTATTAATTTATCTAATATCTACTGTAGAGTAAAGACAAGTCATTTCTGACCTGCAGATGTCCAATTAACAAATGAGCAACCCCAGCTGGGACAGAATCAGCCTCATTCTTGACTCTGGGTTGTTGATTACATGATGTAGCTGCCTGAGCTGTTTAGCTTCAAGAGCGGGATACAAGCTATCACAGAGCGATGATGATGAAAATGTGTAACAAGCCCCCCCCCTCCCTTCACCCCCCCTTATGAAAAAAAAACATCGGTACGTAGCAAATGTTTAACAAGCCTCCCCACGTTCCTCAGAGAAGTCAGGTGGAAAGGCATTTTGCATCAAGACGAGACTTTAAGAGGCGCACACGCTCCGTTTCCGCACGTTAGTCAGGTCTCAGGTCTGGCACGGTTTATTATTCACGCGACACGTTCCGGCTGACTCACCTCCCAGCAGTCAATAAGGTGTCAGGAAATGCAAGACTGCTCATTTAATGCCCTCCATGCAATTACGCCTTGATTGCCCCCCTTAACACACACTGCTTCCTGTTGGTTTTTTAAAGTGATTTTGCATTTCTGCCCTCAGGAGTCAGAGTGCTGGCATCATGGGAGCATCCCACGCTTTAGGCTAAACTAACATAGTGTTTAAGCAGTTCGAATAATACAGGTTTTGTGTCCTGACTTTAAATTTTATTTTATTTTTAAAAAATGCTAATGTTATGGGAACTCATTATTTCTTCCAGAAATGTATTCTCTTGAGGACAGACAAGCCTGCTAAACAGCATTTAAACCATCATTGGACAGTGTACCCAGAATAATGGGATTGTTAGAAGTTCGCTAAGCCACAGTGAGTGAGGCTTCAGTGATGGTTTTTGGGTTATTTTAGTATAATATCTCCCAAAGCACAGTGGGAGGATTTGTGTGGTAAAAGGCAAACAAGAGAGAACAACAATGCCCGATTCATGCCTGCTTTGTCCATCTTTCCTAATGTGTTATAATATTGGTGAGTCAAGTGTTATATACTGGCTAAAAAAAGAAGTTTAAAGTGGTTAGAAAGACCAGCAGTCAGGTGGTCCAATGGATTTTAAACCCAAACTACCCCTCACTGTCCATCCCAACTTTGACCTGTACTGTTCTTAGTGTAGTTGAACTTCTTTTTACACAATGAGGGACTATCACAGTTTGGGTGGACACTTAAAATAGTCTGGGTAAAGTGACCATCTGTCTCTTACCACTTATCAAAAGTCTCTGTAGTAATGTCACTGTATTCCCAGGTCTCAGCTTTCACTTTGACGAGTGCCAGTTAGGTGGTTGCCGGGAAGCTTTGGCTCCCATGGGAAATTATATTTTGAGGTGACCATATCAGATGAATGGTAACATTCAAGAAGAAGAAGCTAAAAAAAAGGAAAGGATATAGTGTCAAACTAAACTTGTGTCCATCGGTAAATGCCTTACAGCGTTCTACCTCTTCGCCCAGTGATATAAAGGGTGTCATTTTGCATCACTGTATCAACCAGCCGTCTTCACCAAACTGGCTCTAAGGGAATGTGTGTTTAACAAGCGCACAATAACTGTACAGTAGCTGAAAAGACAGTGAACCGTTACAGTGGGTGACACCGGCAGTGGATTCTAGTCAATACCTATTGTGAGTCATGCCAAAACTGAAGCTCTGTGCTTGGTCGATATTGTCATCACTAGTGATTAGTTTCAAATGTACTGATGCGAGCATGTGTGTGTGTGGCAAGGCTGTGTAGTACAGTTTGTTTGGTGAAACCCACTAGATCTTGATTTTTTGTGTGTTGGTTATTTGCTTCAGTATTGATTTTCCTTTGTTGGTAGTGGTTTGATTATCATTTCTTATGTGGTGATTCCTTGCTTGTTTTGATGATCTTTGTACAGTATGTACTCTTTGTATATTAATCTGTTTCAAGCAACCATGGGAAAACATACATTTGATTCAAGTTGCAAAAACACAGACACAACCTTTAAAAGAACTCATGAAATGCCTCTTTGTTGATGTATAAATGATGATCTAATAAAAATCAATCAAAGATTACAAAACCAAAGATGACAAAGTGTTTTACAAGGACAAAATGAAAAAGCAAAACACTTTTCCAAATCGTAATAAACTTTTTGAATAAAACATTTCAAAGCGATTATTAAAAAAGCCTTTTGAAAAAAATTACTTTTCAGAAGAGATTTGAAAGACGACAATGATTTTCGCAAGAATGAGTTCATTGTTTTGACCTCAACTCTGTTGGGTCACTTTCACAGCCGAGGAACCCACTCTGACTCGGTGGGGTAACAAGCAATCAAGAAAATTAAGTTGAGCTTTTTCCTCCTCCTCATTCCTGAAAAGCTGACTCTGGGGATGGAGGATTTTTCAGCTGACGGCAGCATCGCAGAGCTGTTTGATTCAGCTGCAGCAGCCTGTCAGCCGGCAAGACTTTCCTCAGACCTTTTTTGAATAATTGAACTCCCCCCGGCCCTGAAAGCTCCACAGCAGTCACATTGACTATTTTAGGGAGCAGGTACCGTGGCAAATGCTCTGTGCTGAAGTGTGACTCAGGATACCTTTCTTGAAGGGTGCCATGCTTGGTCTAGTATTCCTTTATTAGTTTTGATATGGTGTGATGGCTTCTCAGATTGTATATTAGTGGTGGAAATCCACTGTTGCGCTGAAATGCAGCTCTTTTCAATTTCAAGTCAGAAGGCGTTGAAACTTTTAAGAATGTGTGCTTACATTCAATATCTTTGATAATTCGTCTTTGCAGTTAAATTAGAATTTCATTATGCTTTCATAGTGTGGACATTTCCTTCTCTCTAAGTTATACATCTCATTGGGGAGTCAGCTGGTGGTAAGGGATTGGGTAAAAGACTTTCTATTTTTAGAGGAAATGGTCCAAAGACACACATGCAAACATTAAGGATGTATTTGATCAAGTGTCCAAGCAGCAGAGTCCAGGCCTGTAGAGAATCGCAGGGCAATGGGGACGCAGCACAAAGAGAAACTGGTGGGATAAAAGAACCAGAGCAAAATGGGAAATTCAATTTCCTCAAACCCCTATGAGCAATTATCATAATTACATAGTGTAGTCGGAGACGCAAAGGGGGGTGGTGTTGTAATGTCAGGGAAGCGAAGCAGAAAGGAGAAGAACCTCGCTGAGAGAAATTGTTCTCAGTCGGGCTGGTGGGAGGATAAGGATGGAGGAGAAAGGAAGGTGACGGAAAGGTTGAAGTCTTTTAAGGGCCAATGTAAATGTAAAAGGTGTTATGCACCAGCTCTCTTGTGTCTACAGCCGTCTATTTTCAGTTTGCAGTTTGATTGAACACCTTTCCTTTCCTGTGCTTTCTACTCCTTCATCAAATCCCCTGTGTCCAACAGTGACTTGGACACATTTAAAAGAAGCTCATATTTATAGAAACTAATTGAAATAAAATTGGCGTTTTCATCAACGGGCCTTGTGACGAAGGCCATGTGCCAAAATATGTCTTTTACCTGCATCATCAGTTTACCTGTTCTTACAGCTTGTTACTTCTATCAAAGAGGTTATTTATATCTCAGAAATTTAAATTCTCACAGAATAACTTTTTTTGGACCCATATCTGGGGTTTCTGTCATTGGCTGAATATGGATGTTGTTGTAATTGTAACACATTGATCATTGGCTGTTATCCATGTTGACTTAGGATGTGTGCAACAGTAGATGGAGATTTAAAGGAATAATTTAACATCTTGGGAAGTACACTTTAACATCGGCCCTGTCTGTTTCTATGTATGGAAATTTAGTCAAGATGGGATTAGTCTAGCTTAGCATACAGAGTGGAGGCAGCCAGCCTGGCGCTGTCTGAAGTGAAAAAATACACTTATAACTCAAAGGCTGTCTAAACTTCACAATGTTTCATTTGACCGTCTTAGAACATCGTGCCAAAAGGGCAATGGTTGAAAATTTGCAACATTTTCAGAGATCTCATGTGTGTTGTTCTCATAAATGAATGAATAAAAATTAATGTTAGAGACTATTCATATTGAAAGTCTCCTTAGTTTTAGTTGTGACTGTTTTCCCATGCATCCAGT
This sequence comes from Scomber japonicus, assembly GCF_027409825.1. NCBI lineage: Eukaryota > Metazoa > Chordata > Actinopteri > Scombriformes > Scombridae > Scomber > Scomber japonicus. The sequence goes on along the minus strand of NC_070591.1, from coordinate 28,280,795 downwards.
CTTTATGCTAAGCTAGGCTAACCACATGAGAATGGTCGTTCTTGTCTCAGTATCAGAAGGAAAACAAATACCATATTTCCTCAAATAGTGGCGAGGGCCTTAATTAAGTACCCTACAGAGGGTGCCAGGCCTTTATTAGAAGCAGGCTTATATTTGATAAAATGTATTTGCTCATATTTTAGTACAAATGTTACTGCAGTACCAGTAATCCCCTTACTCCAACATGTGGAACAATAATTCTAGCACTTGAGTTCCACCTGGAACCTTTTGGTAGTGTTTCTTAGTTGTAGCATGCCATGGATGTATAAAGAGACAACAGGATATAAGGAGAGTGATTTCTTTCTTTCTTTTGAAACCAGTTTGATATAGCAGCCAAACTGTGTTATTACAATGTCATGGGATGCTATCGGGCCTGTTGAGGAACAAACTTGAAGCCAGAGGGCTAAACTTGAAGTTAGCCATCTTGGACATCAGAAGGCTCTATTGAGCATGCTCCATGGGCGCATAACCCATAGAACGTGTGCAGTATGTTTCCAGAAAAGTTGCTTTGCCACTGAGCAACTTTCATAGGAATGAACAGAAATGTATTCAGTTCTCTTTACATGTTCATGTAGCATGCCGATAGCATGCTCATGGATGTATGCTCACTGGTTTAGCCAGTAGTGTCGCTGCCATTATTATTATTAAAATATGCACAGTTATCCCCGTAAACCATATCGCCTTTCCTCCCTCACTGTGACAATTGGCTAGAGCACTACGCATGTACTCATAGAACTGGAGTTACATCCTGGTAACTACTATGTATGCTTAATTGGCATGCACATTATATAACAGGCACCAGGAGTTTATGCACCCTTATTTTTATTACTGGAGTCCCTAAATATGTGGTAAGCATATTTTTTAAAAAAATACTATTCCTTTTAAAGCGCCACATGGTCCAAACAATCAAAATAAATATTTTTTGGAAGTGCAAGAAGTCTGCTGTTGTGAGTTAAAGGCTCCTGTTGCAGCACAACTTTGTGATTTGGGTGACAAGACTGTAGGATTTCATTAAAAAAAATGTATTCCTGCATAAAATGATGTTATACAGAACAGAATATATACAAAACAAGAAACACTGCAACGTTACAGTACAATATATGTTCAGGTTTGCAGGCATTCTCTCTGAATTCACTCATTTATTCTCATGCACCTCCACACACACATCTACACCCTCAATATGCAAGCACCTTCATCTCTTTAATTTTTTTCTCTCCATATAAACCCATAAAGCATTCAACCTGCACACATATCATGCACCATTGCATCACAGTTTCATAGCCCGTCCCCAGCCCCCCTAATTTGATTCATTCATTTTCTCCCAGCTCATTTCTTCCCTCCCTTTCTCAGTTTGCCTCTGCCATGCATATTAATAACGCACAGATAAAAAATACGCTTGATTAAAATCACACCCAGCCCAGCCACCTGAACACTCATCCCAGTGCGCAAACAAAACAATGACGGCTCTTTCTCCGGGGCAGGTGGCAGGAAACGAGAACATCCATAATGGATTTCATATACTTCATCATTAAGAGTCTCTTTTGTGTGTACACACAATTCACTTCTCACCTATTTGTTTGCAGGGAAGGGAGACAGAGTTGATTACCCGACTGAGCCGCGCCACTGCGAGACAGTGTCCTGGCTGCGAGTCAAATGAAATGTGATTCCTCTCAGCACTGTATTTTTCACCCCGAGCTTTTCTTTTGTTTACTTGTAAATAGCAGGCGTTTACTGACTGAGCTGCCGGTGCTATCATTTGTCAGGACTTACAGGTTGTCGTGCAGTCGGCCGCATCCGAAATGATTTTTCATGTGTGGCAAAGATGAATTATTTGTTATCTCAGAGCAGCGTCTGCCCTCTGGTGAAGATATCCATATTGATAATGAAACAGTAGCTACAGAGAGGTCTGAACATATAACAGTGTCCGCTGGTGGTTCTGCACTATATACCCTAAACTAGTGTATAGTACAGAACAAGCATTACAGATTCATCAGTGAGGTGAAGGGACTGTGGAGGGTCGGAGCGGAGAGCCTGCTGGGATCTAGTCTGATAAGTAGAAGCAGAAGAAAATGGGAATCATTCCTATTGTTGAATCATGTCAACAACCAACATCTGGGGAAGGACACCAGCAGTGAAAATCAGGGATATAGCACAACATACTATAATATGAAAAAATGAATGATTAGCACAACAATAAAGAACTGCACTCTTATAATTAGACCGATTGTTGCTTGGCTTTTAATTATTTATAGGGAAAATGTATTTATGGAAATATTTCCTCTTCTGGGCTTTATTGTAAATATTTATTATTCTATATGATTTCAGTCCCACCCAGATTGTATTCTCCAACTTTTACCCAACAGCAACGAAGTATAAAAAGCAGCTAGTTGCTTTTATTAGCTGTTGGTGTCACTATCTCTCTGGGTGTTAAGCCACTAAATGCCAACCACAGAGGGTTATGTGCTGGAAAATTTGGTGCATTGTCCTTATAATGATGACTAATGATGAGTCATTTTATTCACATTGGATAAAAATCATGCAATATAGATATTTCTTAAATAGGAACTACTGTATGCAGGTGATCCACTTTAAGATAATTGGCATTGCACCTGACAAGGCAATCTGATACATAACAACAACTTACACAACAATCAATTAGCATCCAACATTGGAACAAAGGGAGAAGGTGGAAACTAGAAATGTGAGCAGAATCTACTCGACTCACTCATCAAATGTTAATACACATTCTAATAATGAAAAGGCAGACAGGACTTAAAGCAGGATCTCTCAGTGTCTGAAGCAGAATATAAAGAAGGGTTGGAACAGGGTACACTCTGGACAGCAGGCAAGAAGCTGTTAATTAAACAGTGAATACTAAGTGTAAGGGCAAAAAAAATAACAGAAGAACTAATTGTATTCTTGATTTAGGCCATAAGGGTGAGAAGTTTTCAGGGAGTATATCCTGAATCATTCTCTACCTACCCATCTACGTGTCTCATTTTCAACACCAATGTATTTCAAATCTTCAATTTTAAATACAAAATTGAAAAGCCCGTGAATTGTCTCGCCACAGATGACGTGATATGCAACCTTGATATTCATTTAGTCTTGTTTCTCCATGAAGTTATCTGAGTGGAATACATGGGCAAAACTAGAGATATATTCTGTTATTTGCATGTTATCAGCAACTTGGTTTTTGTATTCTTTTTGATTGTGATAATTAAATTATCATGACTGTGGACAATGTGCCAAGTCGGTGACCTTGGGTGACTTGAAAGGCGCCATCAAATAAAATGTATTATTATTATTATTAAGTCCACATGGGAATACCTTTTATTAAACTAGTTAGTCTAATTTTAACAGATGGTAAGGCCCTATTCAAAGCAGAATCAGATCAAAGGATGTGTGTTTTATGAATTGCAGATTTAAGTGAACCAGTCGTATGTTACTATCACAGAATACAGTCTTCATTTTTTGTTCTCCTTTGAGAAACCTGGTCAGACTAACACCTGGATATACAGTACAGGGCTGACATGCCTGCTGTTGAAGATTCACTTTTAGATATATAATAAGAGCACAGTTTAAACCTCCTGTTGTCTTACTGCTGACTGTGCAACTTTTTATTATGGGTCAAAATTGACCCGGTCTGGTTTTACTGTGTTGAACCTTTTCAGTCAAATTCATTCCAACTGATTACCACAGGTTTTACACATATTTTTTGTAAATTATAGTCAATAAGCCTCCTTTAAATGAAATTACACTTCATTTTTGAGTTTGCTGGTCAAAATCAGGGACAACAGGAGGGTTACACACTAAATGTGATAGATAGAAATTATACCACCACAATTACATTAGTACACTGAAACAGTAAACTTAACTGGGAATTTAAAAATTATAAATAGTTATGAATTAAATAAAACATAATAATAAACAAAGAACAAACAAACGCATATATTTAATTTGAATAAAGAAAAATAATCAAATTGGCACATATCTGACAACATATTCGCCGATACCAATATATTGACTGATAATATTGACTGACCAATATATCGGTCAGGCTCTAGTTTACAGCCAGGAGTACAAAGACCCAACCATTTCTGTTTAGCATGTCATTATGATACAGTTAGGACAATGATATCAATATATTCAATATCTTTCCTGTAGCTTAGGTGTCTAGACATTTTTCAGAATTCTGTTGGATGTGAAAGCAGACAAGGTTACATTTTACAACGTCCAGTGACTGTATGTTCTTCTTCAGTGCATCTATGAGTCTGATTGTATGGACCCACAGAGTTTACTGAGTTTTTACACCCCAAGGCCAAAAGATTTATTCTTGTGGAGCAGTGGTACTCCTGAACCCAACTTTATCACCACCAAATCCCACTGTGTACTCTCGCTGCAAAATTTACTATTTCTGCTTTCCCGATTCACTCCCTGAAGCTACAGTTTGTTCTTGATGACAAACTTGATCACACGGTTGAGATCTGGGGGTTTCTAGCCCTTCTGTCAGATATGGACTAGATTTACTGCAGACTGTGAGAATAACATGCAGGACTGAAGAAATCATGCAGGGCAGCTTGTAGTCACAAATATGTCTTTAAAGATGTGAAAGGTTTGCTCGAAATGTTGACATTCTTTCTCCTTATATTTGTATTCTTCCCTATAAAACCATTTCTTCACACAACAGAATCACTTTACTGTGATGAATACACTGCATTGATTTCATAGAGTTGTATGCCAACCTACCTAAAAAGATGGGGTGTACACTTTCCTTCCCACTGTAACGAATATTTGTATGTTGTTGAAGAAATATAGATTTTTACTCAACTTCCAGTGATACAGTAAGCATTAAAAATCACACACTCACACTCACACATTTCCCAAAATAGAGGCCTTTCTGTGCAGGAGGATTACATTCAAGGCTGTATTGATTTTCTTCTTTTGTTCAACTCAATACTTTCCCAAGATTGTTGCAGTGTTGGAGAGTGTTTGAGACTCTGCTGTTCCGATTCTGTAAAAACCTAAATAGACCTTCTCTGCGATATAATATTGCCTTATAGTAAAAGAAAAAACATAGTAACTATATCTGTTTAGAAATTGGTGAGCGTTAAAAACAAGATTATGCTAAAATCAATGGATGCAAGATAGACTGAGCTCCTGGTTCACTCCTGTATTGGCAGTAAAGAAAGCCTGGATAAAGGCCAGAGGCAAAGGGAGCAGCCCATTGGTTAATGCATATAGAGCTGCAGAGTCAGAATACTACTTTCTATTTTCTACTCAATCCTAAATCCTGGAAGACAAATCATCTGACAACTCTTTATCATTAATCCATAATGATATATAATCAACTTTCAGCAGACATTTTGCTGCCGATGGCACACACAAGGTTTCTTCTAAAAAAATAGTTCTATTAGGTCATATGCTGATAATGTTGTACTTACACACTCATTCAGCAATTATTGCAAAAGTACACTGCGTTTGTTTTAATTTGTTTTTATTACATCTTGCTTGGTTAACGGCATTTGTTATAAAGGTGGCTGCAAGGTAAATTAAATGATCCCTTTTCCAAGTTGTCTTGGACTCCTGGAATTGCTAATCAAAATAAATGCTGTTTGCCATTTATATCATAATACAAGATTATTTTTGTATTCTTATCCTAAATCTCTTATTTTCTACTGTGAGCTTGCTATTATGAATACTCAAGTCTTTAAACTGAAACATTTCAATTTGATAAATGCCATTTATTCATGAGTAGGGGTGTTTGGCTTAATTAACATCCTTAAATTGCAACAAAAGGCAAGTTACTCCTCTTCCACCTCACCGAAGTCTAACTGTCGGAAATCAATAGATCAAAACATAACAAATGTATCAGTGTCAGTAGTGGTATTGTGGGACCTGAAATAATTAGAAAATATTAATACAGCTGTCAGCAGAGCAGTGCTGTTGGATTGTGAGACAAATGAGGAAGGCATGCGTTAATATAAAATTAGATACTAAAAACACTAAAATAAGGCAGTCCATGACTTAGATGGGAGGTGGTCAAGGGGATCAAGGGGTTTAATTGGTATTTTGTTAAGTGGGGAGGGCTCTGTGGTTAAAGGGTTGCCATGGGTTCACACGTGTGTACATAGACATAGACATAGACATAGACATAGACATAGATGATCTGATATCATTTGATGAATTGTAAATAAAATTTGACTAGGTACAACCCTTTGCTCTGAACACTAAGCACTAATAAAAGTAATCTTGATACTTTTATTGATGTCAGACTGTCGGGGTCAAAGTTGAGACAACACAATAAACAATTCTGGTTTTACAGGTGAAATAATAACGTTAGCATTTAAAGATGTGTAGCTGAGATATCAAAGCAAAAGTACATACATAATACATTACATAAGAGAAGAACATCATATCATGAATTAAAAAAACAGTACATTTTAAGTTACGTTTTGATTGTAGTTTTTTATGTATTACTGTTTTATTTTTCTAATTTCAGTGTTCTGGCTTAATAGCTCGCTTGATGCTAATATGAAGGTGTTACCTAGCTGAGATGAGTTGCGTTCAGAGAAAACAGACAGTAATCTTGTATGACAACGTGTTAACTGAACACAGCAGGTACGTCCATGTTTTATTTCTGTCCCTGTTCATAAAACTGAACATTTATTAACAGATATTCTCAGTAAACGAGACAGTGAGCTGCATGTAAACTGGGCTGTTTTTAGCCCTTTTTCTCAGTAGTCTCAAAGTCTCAGTAAACTGGCAAGATTTTGCTTCAAGTATTTTTCATACAGAATAAGGCAGTATAATTCTTAAGGTCGAGTGTTTTTCCCACTGCGGTGCAAAAGTCTCACACAACAGATCAGACAACTTACGAATTTTGTACAAACCTAAAATAAAATTCAGAATAAGAAAAAATCTGTGATTAAGGAATTCTCTTAAATCAGTGTATATGTTTATATGAGCTGTCTTTGCATGAGGCATATTCATATTTACAGGAAATATATTTTGAACGGTGCAACACAGTCTGTTAAATTAACCATGGATAAATTAAAACTCCATAAAGGTAATGCAGCATGCTCTTATTAACTTTAAATTGGCAATTCATGCCAGTAAAAGGAAATTCATTCTGTTCTAAAGTCATTTGCATATCTCCACTGTGACAGGGTCAGAGAATATAAATATATTGACATCTGGCTCTATGAGAAATGCACATTTAAATATCTTATGAGAACCTGCACAAGAAGCTTTTTGAAGCAGTTTTTCTCTCAGTTTATATTTTTTAGACATTGCTTAAGATATGTTGCTGCCCCCACATTTAGAATCTCTGCCATTGAGCTCTAAGGTTCATTACTGGAGATAATTACACTCACTGTTGCGTGCAAATGTAATAACCATTGGTATTATAGAAGACCTAATGTCTGAAAATTGCCATCTTATATCTATCTCATTTATGCTCCTCTATACTGGACTCAGTTGATGCTTCATGAACGCTATACAGGCCTATTCTCAATAACAACCCCCGTCTGCCTGTTACTGAGCTTCCATTCTCTCTTTTATTCTTTTTTATGTGTTAATTCATGTTAAACATACTCAGAATATCTTTTCATTAGCTGGTTTCACTGAGCCTAACTTTGTCTGTACAGATAACAAGTACTACAAGGCTGATTATCAACTAGTTCAGTTCACTCTTGGTTTTCCTATTCAGCTACAGGCACGTTCATGTGAGAGAGGCAGGGTTGGTAATTATGAACAGCATAATCAACATCATGAATGAAGAACTTTGTATGATATGAGTTGAAATGGTGATATGAGATGTCAGCTATGACTTATAATAAATGTAGGCAATATTACATATGACTTAAGTATAGAGTGTTATTATATTTCCTGTTATTTAATTGGTTGATGATAAACCATTCTGAATATGTCACATAAAAATAAAATAATGTCAGATTGTTTCTGCTAGTGAAGCAAAGAGTGGAAAAGTAGTTAATGACTGATGATGTCCTCCTGACCTAAATGTTGCATTTATAATCACAGGAGCCAATTAAGAATATGTGGATTATTTTTCTAATAAAAGACAGTCTTTCATTTTTGTTTCCAGTTATCATCTCACAGATGTGTCATGTTATTCTGACTGCAGTGATAGAGTCAGAATGTAAAATCATCCACACTATCAGCTATCAGCTATTCACTCCTGGGATGAAATAAACTTTGCACAATTAAGATTCAGCTAAAATTATTATGTGTTTAATGTTGTAAATCATCTATGAGCATGGTAGAAGCTCTGGTTTAAAACCAAGCCTGGAGCAAAACAATGTTTCTACTAGCCCATGAAAATATATTGCTTTTTTTTCTTCACTTTATTCTAAATTCAGGATCTTTGTCTATGTTGGGATCCTATAGGAATAAAATGACTTTTCTTCCAGTGATCTATGGTTATGTATCCCGACTGGAAGTGAACTACTTTCGTAACCCTGAAAACCTGGCCATCTGCCTTAGCCGGTTGGATTGAGAGAGAAAGATGAAAGGGGAGAAGGGGGAGAAAGAAATAGGGAAGCACAGTAACAACAAAAATAATAATAACAACAATAATTATAATAGAAAATTAGTGAGTATAGTAACAGTATAGTGGTAGCAGTGTGCAAAAATAATTTCCAACAATAGCAGCAGCAGTGGGCGTTATGGCCGGACCACAGTGACAGCAGGTGGTCTGCAGCCAAAGGTCTCCTGCGAGACGAGAAAGCACAAAACTAGGGGTAAGATGCCAAGTTAGTAATTAATTGTACATGTATGTGTACAGATGGAGAGGGGGAGGTGGAGAGAGGAGTTTAGTGCATCCTTGGATGTCCCCTAGCAGTCTAGGCCCATAGCAGCATAACTGGGGCTGCTCCAAGGCAAGCTTGAGCCAGCCCTGATTATACACATTATCAAATAGAAAAGTTTTAAGCCTACTCCTGAACGCAGAGAGGGTGTCTGCCTCCTCTGCCCAAACTGGAAGATGGTTCCACAAGAGAGGAGCCGAAGGGTTCCCAATCTACCCAATCTACAGCACTATTAGATAGACCTCTAGTTGAAGATATTATTGTCTAATGGCGTGTCGTCCAGTAATAGGAATTCAAAAGTTATTAAGTGATGGTGTGATAAAGTAGGGTTTTGCTGAAAGACTATTAAAATGTTCGATTTTGATTCCATACCTATATCAGAACAAGGTCAAGAGTGAAGTTGAGACAGTGAGTGGGTTTATTTACCCTCTGAGAGAGAGATAAAAGATAAAGTGCTAAAGCTGTCATTATCAATGTTCATATGAGTATTGAGTAGTGAGAAAAACTTTGAGAATTCAGACCCCAGGGATACATTTTACTATGGTGGCTGGGGACACTAACTTTTCTCACTATGGGGCTTCCAATAGTCAGAGTTGGTTTAGAACCTGTTAGAAACTGGTTGGTGGTGAGCTGTAGGCTTCTGCTTAGGGTTATGCTTCTTTGGACAATCACTGAGCCACCGTGGTTTCATGGCTGCTTGGGAATTACTGGAGGAGTAGGAGCTACATTGGGTGGGCCCACACCGCCTATATGGGGCTGGCTAATACTAGGGCTGGGCAATATATCGAAATTATATCGATATCGTGATATGAGACTAGATATCGTCTTAGATTTCGGATATCGTAATATCGCGATATGTCATCAGTGTTGTCGTTTCCTAGTTTTAAAGCTGCATTACAGTAAAATATATTATTTTCTGATCTTAACAAACTGTTGTAGCTGTTCTGTTATTTACTTTTTACCCACTTTGTCATTATAGTCACATTACTGTTGATTAATTATCAAACATTTCATAGTGTAAATATTTTGTTAAAGCATCGACAGTCATCTCTATAATATCGTTGTAATATCGATATCGTGGTATTTGGTCTAAAATATCGTGATATTTGATTTTGTCCATATCGCCCAGCCCTAGCTAATACCGTAGCTAATAATTGGTTTTCAATGCTGCAGAGCCGGGCTTCCAATTTACTGAGCCTTGCCTCCAACAATGCAAATAATCAACATTTATTACATATAAGCCATTTCTAACTGCTAAGCTAAAGCAGCTAGCAGATCTGAATAGCTACATTATTATGTATTATTATTATTGTTACACATATTATTATTACATATACCACTACATATACAACATACCATATATATTTATTACATATACCATTATCACTGAAGGAGTCAATAGAGCAAGCAAGAGAGAAGCCATTGCTAACTACTAAGCTAAAGCTAGTAGATCTGAATGTAACCAACTGTGGGATTAGCGAGAAATGTGCAGAACTAGTGTAGGTTTAAATGTACAGCAGGTCATTTTCCACAATATCACAAGTAACACTATCCGACAGCCGCCAACCGGAAATGAGCCGCAGCACATCAGGACGTCTGCACCAAACCTTTATTTGATTTTTTTTTTTACTGTAACTGCCAACAGGACATCACTATATAACAGCATGTACTGTAGGCTCATGCAACCCTCCCTGAATGAATAAAGGTATAACACTGGGTTTGTGCTGCAAACTTTTTTTCTGTGCCAGCAGTAATCTACAGATGGTGGCTCGAAGACCAGCATGTATAAATCAGTCGCCACCGAGCAGAATAATGTACCATCTGTTGAATCGCTGTCACCCCCACAGCTTTGTTTGGCTCCCAGCGAACATTTTGACATTGAGTTGTTGATAAGATGGCCTGCTACCAATGTTGAAAATGAAAACGGAGACAACATCTGTAGTCTGTTGCTACATGCATCAGGACCTACACACTGTATCTTTCTGATATCAGCTAAACTTTCTCCAAAGCTGGTGTAATATAGCTTTTTTTTATCATGCTATAATATACTTTTATTAAATAGTTGTACTTTATCACTTTGATGAGCTGAATTTGGACACCTCCACATTATCTCTGCCTGTCAAAAGTTAGTCTGTATGCTGATATTGTTCATGGCATTTTAATGTGATTTGTATCCACACATTCAGTAACAGAAACATCTGGAAGCCTCTGGGTGTGATTTTGCTGGTTCTGTAATCTCATGACACCTCAGCCCTAGTTGGCCAGACTCACATTGTGCGCAGATAACTTTGTTACCTGGGCACAGTGCAGTGATAATGACTAAATGAAAGCTGTGAACACAAGAGGGAAAGCAGTAATAGGGTAGACTGTTACTTCCACCACAGTTTTTGGCTCACAGACTGAATGCTGAAGCAATGGACAGCTCTCACTTTCCAGGATGTACCCTTCCTATAACTGATTATTCGAATGCACAATTCACTTAGTTGTCATTTGTATTATGTGGAAATGATTTCGCCTACACTAATCACTAGAATGTTTCAGAATCTTTTGGAACTGAAAATGGCTAAATCCAAAATTGGTTTACAACTTTAACAGCTAATTTAAAGCGGCACATATCAATATGTTTGTGTAACCAGTGGGTCAAATGACTGCAGTGGAGCTTTTGAGCATTTCTCAGCTCATTGATGCTTAATAGGAAGAATTGTTTACTATCACATTAGTCTTAAGGCCATACCATTAGCTTGTTGAGGAGTCTAGCCTCTAAGTAGCTAGGGGAACAAAGCAATGAGTCATGGCATTGTCTTAAAGACACACTATGTAACATTCACGTTATTGTTAGACATTCACATTCAAATGTCTAAAAACAACTAAGACTTTGTAATATATGTGGTTGAGTTGTGTACTTAGATTATATCAAACCCAGAGAAATCTGTAATTTGAATCAAGTTAATACTCTTTCATTAGGTTGCTTGGTTGTGGCATCATATACACCAGAAACTGACTTTTTATCCAGGTCTAAGCCACATTTTTACAATACACTCTTCAGATTGTGGTCATTTTTATCTTTTATATTTAAACGAGATGAAGGATTTTAGTCATTGGACTATTATTATTATTATAGTATCCAAACGGATAGTCACAAGTTAAACAGATGGTAGGCTAGTCAGATTGGGCAACCACACAGTCTACACAATATTTAGCCAAAAACTGAACATATTGTGTGTACACAATGCCAAAGCAGGTTAATTGGTTGAATATGAGCCCTTTCCAGTTGAGGATAACTGAATCCAGACAAACTTCAGCTGCACTGCCAAATTATAGGCTACACTTTGTTTCACACATTATAAGAAACATTACGAGTTGAATGCTTCTTGCTGAGCACAGTTTAACTTATGTAAATGTGTGTGCATGTGTGTGTGTAGGTAATAGATGTGGATTAACGTTTATTGGGTTAGGCTTTTAGGAGCCAGTTAGTGTCACTACAAACAACCAGCTGAGAGTCACCAATTAATACGATCACTCGTTAAACCGAAACACTGGACATCCTCTGTCCTCTGAACCGTGTTGGAGAAACACTGATTTTTAATATGGAACTGCTTATTCAGTGTTTTTACTGAGTTTAATCACCAGGTCCATTTGTTTTGGAGAAGAGGAGACCTCTGCAGATAATTTGTCTCCTGGTAGAAATCTCCTAAATGATGATGAAAGAATCCTAACCAGGAGAAGCCAAACAGCAATGGTGAAGACAACAACTCCTATAATTCCACACTACTTCACATCATTAAACTCAGTCTTTTGTTATCGTTTTGATTTAGAGACCCCTGGCAACAGAAAATTACGTATGGTGCTTTTAGATCAGAACAGATGTCTTCAACATATTTGACAGAGAATTCATATTGAACTATATCTCTTTAAGATGGTCTTCATTAAGTGTTGTACATTAATCTGCCACTTTAATAGATGACAGGTTGACATTAAACAATAAGACAGAAGGCAGATTTCACCGTCACCGTCTAATTTTCATGTGTTAGTGTTACATTATACTGTCATGAGAGCAAGTAAAGCTTTACATGAACTCATGAGAATAACTCAGACTAGCATTACATGGATGACGATAAAGATTCAGTAGAAACAGTCTGCTGCTGTTCTCTGATCTCGTTTGATCTTCATAGAGGTTTTCTTGTGGAGATGTTGAGGCAATTTCATCTATAGGAAGTCATTACCTTTGAGAGGATATAAACAAACAATCATTTATTTTCTTCACAGCAGAGAAACATAAAAAAAAAAAAATCTGAATATTTTGACTTAAATTATACTTCAGGAAACTGCAACATGCTTGTAAAAACTCTGATAATCACACTTTGAAAGTGCCTGAAAATGACTTGTGAAAACCTCTGAAGACAACAAAGATAGCTGTTAATGCATTTAAGGAGGAAATTGCATGCATTTTCAGCCTTTCACAGTGCAAATCTACTTTCTAAAGACAAGCAGAGAAAAAAAATATTCCAAAGTCCAAATCAAATGTTGGTCTTTGTAAGTGTTGAAAATTGCCCCCCCTGTAAATCCAGTCACAGTTGGTGAAGATGTTTGCACTATGGACTGTCTCCATTCTAACTCTCTCTAATAATATGTCAAACTGCTCTGAGCTTTGATGCACAGCATTCAAACCAAAAGATCATTAGCAGTCAAACTAGGTCTTAAACGCTAAGCCAAAATAACGATTAGTTCTCCAGGAATAATCTGGGAACGACCAGCACACAGTCTCTTTCTTCCTCTTCCTCTTGTTTTTTTTCCATTTGTGTTTTCACAAAGCAGAAGAGCCAGAGTCTTTGAAAAATGACCTGAGAGTGGAAGGCAGACAGCAGCAAAAGAGAAACGAGGGGGAAGGGTTTTAGCGTCACATGGGTGAACTCAAGGGGGCCCGCTGCATTAACGGAGAAAGGGCTTCAAAGCTCCTGGCGATGCTCAGGGGCCTAGCCAGGAAAAGAGGAGCCGGGGTGCGAGGTAAAAGAAGCGGAAAGAGGAAGAGAAATGAAAGGGAGGCAAGAGGTGAAGGAAAGGAGAAGATGCTCATGGTTCTTCTAGAGGTAGCAGCGAGGTCGGGATTCTAAACTCAAAATTCAGTTTATCCACTTCCTTTTATTCCGCAGGATTCAGAGGTGAAGTTCTTGCACTTCACGTTCTTTATTACAGTTATCATTTCTGACAGCTTTATATAAATAAATGACAATTTCCTATTCTTTTACCCACTGCTGTAACGGCACTGACTCTGCTTAGTTTCACATCATTGCTGGTGGAAAAGCTCCCTGTAGTGTTTTGCTCTGATATACAGGACATGATGTGTTCAGTGACATCTAGTATGGAATTGACAAGACAAATCGGATAGTTAGTTAATTAAAGAGCTGAACGGAATCTTTTAACAGTTTAGGAAATATGCATCTTTACTTTCTCTCCAGGAGTGAAATGTACAAATACAATAACTAGCATACATCACACAATGCTGCATATTGTTATCAGGTCTAATAGAGCATTATATGACATGGATCTTCATTTATACAATACACAATTTGGCTGTCATATTTGAAGTATATAATACTGCATATGTCTCCGGTCTCAGCAGCTGTAAGAAGCGGGGACTTAGTATCAGCAGAATGAAATAAATAATTGTATTATCTCCACTGATTTTGGATAGATTTGGATCATTCCACATGTCACATACTGAAGCTAAGTGTTGTTTAATGTGTGCAGGAAGATGAAATGATATGCAGAAAAGGGGAGATAAAATCCTGCAGAACTGAGGTTATTAAAGACAAAATGTTTCAGTCATGGACCTTCATCTGGAATCAAATTCTTAATGTGAAGCAATAGTGAGACCTAATCTGACATCAGCCTGTTGATGGAATCGCTGTTTCAGGAATTTGAGTTTGGTTCACCTTTTTGATTGGATGTTACAGTCAAAAAAAATGTGCTGTTTCACATTTGATGCCTGAAAAGAACCGTGGCTGAAACCTTGTGTCTGTAATAAACTCATGTTTTCTTCCCTCCTTACTTATCATTTTGGTCACCGTCTTGCACATTTGCAAAGGAGTTAAGATATCTACTAAAGGCTTTTACTACAGTCACAAATAATTTGCAGCTGCATGTTCATATCACAAGTCTTTTACATTTGCTAGTCTGCTAAATCCAAACTACAGCTCTGCTTCTTCATTGATCTCTGACGAGGCTCAATATGCATTTTTGCCGGAGGCGGTATCATTTAATTAGGTTGTTAATGGCAGATTGACAGTTCTCCTCATCACTGTTAGACCAACATGAACCCTTCCTGCACCTGATTGGACAAACACACCACTCACTGGGCTATCATTAGGCTCTGCTTACTGTACGTTCATTAAACTGGAAAGAAAGGCAGAAATATAAAGAAATATGGACCAATACTTACATTTGTAGGCTGTCTGGTTCTGTTTTGGGGTAACTAATGCACTCAGCCTTTCTGTCAACCCATCCAGGTCTCCAGTATACCTCTGTCCATTAGAGAAGAATAGAAAAGAAGTTTGCAACAGAACTGTACAGAATCCTCTCCATGTTTTATGCCATATATATATACAGTATACTTGGTTTCCAATGGCTTTAAAAGCTAGAAGTCAGTGTGATATCTGGGTGCAGTAATGCAGTGCAGCCTACTGATTTGGTTTTGTTCTGTTGTTTTGTCGTGAGCGACTGACTGGAGGCTGTTTAAGTGAGCGATGAGGAACAGCGTCTGAACTAACAGGCTTCAGGGTGGTCAGGGTTAGAAAATAGATTCACAAGCATGTACATACACACACACATATATATACTGTACATCCACACACAAAGACAAGATACAGATGTCTCATACACCAAACACAAAAACCCAACACTCCAAACTCTGCCGTCCTCTCTCAGTCCACCCCCCTCTCCATCTCCCCGTCTTTTATCTCACCCTCTCTCCGTCTCATTTCTTGTCGCACTGCTTCCGGCTGTGTGCAAATTCATTCACTGTGAAAATGGAAGGCAGCTCCACGCCGCACAGTTTCATTTAGTCTTATATTCAGTTAGCCGCAGAGTGCATGCATGCTGCTCTCACCCACATTTCAGTTGAAATTAAAGATCTCTAATCACTCATGCAAACTGACACAGAAGTAATTCCTTTCAGAGTCAACGTTGCCAGCACTGATTTTCTGGGGACTTCAATTTTGACGGAATCCACCCTCACCTCACTTAGGCTCAGACATCATGTCCAGTTTGCTTCTGCAGAACTTGTACTGTGATGGACCATGTTACATGTGGAATAACTAGCCAACTTTAAATCTGAAACATGAAAATAGGTCTGGTTCTTAGGGATGTATGATATGGCAGGTTAGGATTTTGTGGCACTTAGCCATGAGGTTGCAAAGTTCAATAAACTTAATAACTAGCTTCCCTCTCCAAATGTGCATGGGAATCTATGGTGGCCACAAAAGGCCCTCTCCATAGGCCAGTATTTAGTTTGTCCATTCTGGGCTACTGTAGAAACACGACAATGCAACATGGCAGACTCTGTGGATGGAGACCCACACACATTTTCAGGTGATTACACATTAATTAAAACTTACTTATGAGTATTATATTCTGTGTTGTGAGTCCTTTCCGCTATATGCCACTAAATCTTACACACTGCACCTATAAATAGTGTCTACAACAATTCACATTCATAAATTCCCCGTCAGTCATTAATAATTGTATGATTAATCTTATGGAGAAAAGACATTTACGATCACTATTTTATGATCCAGGAGAACATTTTATAGAATATAATGAACATGTTTGATTTTTGACTATGTGTAATAAACTCAATTTTACCCTGAACAGTATGTAAGGGTTAAATCATTTTTGCAGAAAGACTAACACATATTTGACATTTCAACATAATTTAAATGTCATGTTTGCTTAGGTATACTGTATGTGTGTACAAAAGACAGTTAAACAAGAATAATAATAGACCTGCACCGTCATTGTTAAGCATATTCAGAGATTATCCCTTGCACTGCTATTGATTTAACTAAGCAGAACATGGATATCCCTTTGTAATAGTCAGTTTCAGTACAGACAGAGCAGAAACATTAATTTAATTGTACCTGCTGTTTGTGCTATTTGTGTTTCTTGAAATCAGCCTGATATCTGCAGTCTGCTGCTAGCCAGTGTTAGCTAACCAGCAGGTAGAGACAAACTGAACCAAACAGAACCTGCACACTGTTCTGTTGACTTCTCTTATCCAGTAGTGATATTTCATCTTTCTTTTTTAATTTATTTCACAATGCTCCCATCAATTAACCCTTTTTCTTCCTCCTCTTTGCAGATGCGGAGTACTCGAGGTGTGTCCGTGTGGCCTGTTGGGTTTGTGGGTGGCAGAGCGTATGAGCGCCCTCTGGTGTCAGGGGGAAAAGTCGTGGGCTGGTACACCGGCTGGAGACCGGACCGCCCCTTTGCCACAGATATGGCAGGTAAGGAGTGACACACAAAAATAAACCCTTGCATTTTAGATTTTCTTTTTTGTTCTACCAAATTAGAATGTTCATAATCCAAATATTTAATTAGGGATAACTATTTTTCAGCATGTTTAACACACACAAACCATGTGCTGAAAATATGTGTCAGTCCAAGAGAAAGTGCTTAAAAGTATACTCAGTCATTTTGGGAGATACACATGTATTTTTTTGTGGAGAGTTTCATGAGAAGATCGATACTCTCGTCTTCATGCTAATATGAAGATTAACTTAGTTTAGCATAATAACCAAGCAGAAGGAAATGGCTAGCCTAAAGTTGAAAAACATACCTACCAACATCTTTAAAGCTTATTATTTATTGATTGTCTTTTTCTTTAATCTTTACACAAGGAAAAAAGTAAAACAGCAGTTTGTGGTTTATGCTAAAAGAATAGCTCAGCATCGCTCTAGCACACAGACATGAGTGCTATTGATCTTCTCATTTTTTCCCCAAAATGTCAAACTAGTCCTTCAATAAGGCATTGATGGCTTTAATCCTCCCTTAATTCAACACTATGTTTCAAAACTCAAAAGCTAATGCATAACAATGAACCTTGCAGGGGATCTTAAGCTAATTTAAGACAATGCTAAAGAGAAGTTGATTTGTATCTGTAACAAATGAAATTATTTCTCTCAGCCTGCACACCTTTTTGTTCCTTTTCATTAAAAATCTGATTTTAGGTGCTGTATTAAAATCCTTAAAATGGGTTGGTTGTTATCTGGAGGATCAAACATAGTAGGTGAAAGAGGTGATTGGTTTGTAAAAGACGGTTTAGAAAGCTCATTGCAGTCGCTCTGCTTCTATTGTTGTACTACAGAGCTGCTGTGTAGGAAATAATGGTGTGAATGAAATCTTGTTCCCCGTTTTTGTTCTCAGTGCTTGGTAAAAAGCCTTTATTGATCAGGCCATTGATTACACCGCAGTTAAAGTCAACTGGACTGTTTCAGTCTGTTGGCTTTCATCAGCCTAGAGAACAAACAGAAAACAATAAGCAGCTCTTTTCTTTCTATGAGTTTACCTGAAGAGATCATACAGCTTTTCTATTGAGCTTCTGTGTTTTTTCATGGATTAATTTGCCATAAAATGTGATATGATCTTTCCAATTTAATGTTCTGTTACTCCTCCACACAGGAGCTCCTGTGCTACTTTGCTTGATTGTTTACTCCAGATATAAATCACAAAGCGGGGAGTCTTGTTGAGTAAAACTGTGCTGAGAGGTGACACATTAGATGGAATCAGAGTCTAAGGAACCCTGCAGCCTTCAAATGAAAGCACAAGTTTATGTGTTTTGAATACAGACTATTGTCTTATAAAGACTCTCCAGACCTCAGTATAGTCCAACAGGTCTGCGCTGCACCCTGAAACCAGTTCAGTACTTAGAACAGTGACTTCTATCTATAGCGAGAGGCTTAAAATCAACTTTAAAATGATTTCTTTTTCCAGACTTACTTTTTATTAATGATCTTGGACCTCATACGACAGCTTCATTTAATGTTTTTTTGCTTTGCTGTTATTGCTTTTGCTTTCTAGAATAAATGTAGTGTTTACTCTTGCAGGAAAATGTCACCATGTTATAACTTATCTTTATGAAATTCAGCCCAAAGGCTTTTACATTGTGTGATTGCACCATCTGACTGAACAACATTGTTTTATACATATTGATTTCATCCACTATTTCATCACATTATCTTAAGAAGTACATTATACTGGTTGTATTTCTATCCAGCTTTTTCTATACACATTTTGAATTGACACAAAAACATAAATTTAAGTATCACCCTCAAAGTTAAGGAAAAAAGAAAGTAGGCATCATTAAACATGTAATAAAGAGAGTAATAAAGTGTTCTTCTTGTTCCATTTCCTGAGTGTAGATACATCCATCCATGTTAGCATCTGTGTGAGGCTGCATTTATAGACACAGCAGTGCTTTGAGCTATAATGAAAACATAATGAAATCTGCATGGATGCTAACATCAGCATAAATGCTAATGTCTGCATGCTAACACGCTCACAGTGACAATGATAAAAGGCTGATGAAACCAGTGTTGTGTCTCAAATCACATACTTCTGTTAGTACACTGTGTACACTATGTACTTACTTGTGTAGTGCGCACATTTCAACAGTATAGTATTGTCACAAATCAAATATGGCTGTTGGGTATTTACCAGAAATGACTATTAGCATTAAATGAACCCAATAAACCTACAGATGGCTTATATGTGGCAACAGTATAGTGGTGTTTAGTGCAAAAAACATATGTTTAATGCAGCGATGTTCACCATAGAATTTTGTGCCAATAGCTGTTGAGATTTTTCTGTCTGAACCAAAGTAGTGGACCAATCAACAGAAAGAAAGAGAGACATTGTAATATAGCCACACTACTAGCATGGCTTCAAATAAGGAATGCTGACAAATAACCACTTGGTTCATTTGTAGAAATGAATTACATAAGAAGAAGACAAAGAAAACTTTATTTCAGACACATCCACAGGTCCATATCAATAAAATAAATAGAAAAAATAATAGAAAAATTGAAACACTAAATTAGAATTACAAGGACAGAACAGTATCGATATATACAGCGTCATGGCAGTATTGGTTAAAACACATACATGTGTTACAATGCTTCCAAAACCATAGCCATAAGTATCATATTAGTTTAGGATTGCATCAGTGTGATCCATGATATACAGGGGAGAGTTACAGGTGGTCTATTGAGACTGTTCTCAGCAGAAATACAACAACATTGATTGTTTGATCCAAGGCTTAACATGACCTGTGGTTTTCTTGGTAAGTGACCCGCTTTCTTGAGAATACCAGACCACTCAGAAGTAAAGTGTGACATTGTTATACAGCTGCAAAACTGAGGAGGTGAGGCTGGGTTGGTGTACAAAACATCCACTTTGACATAGCAGACGCCATTGTCTACCTGGTCAATATTGGCAGGAGACAAAACCACTACCACGTTTTCTCCCTAACCTTAAAGCTGCAATGATTATGTTTTATATGAACAATAAATCAAATGACTGTGTAATGTGAAAGGGGTTGCCACCAACTTCGCAATTTCCCTTTTAGCATCTTTCAGCTGATTGTTTTACCACAATTTTACTATTTTGGTTCTCTCTCAACACTCAATCCTTTTTTTCAGCAGCAGATATACAAAGTTAGCAACTAGCTGGTGAACATAGTGCAGCATTTACAGCTAAAAAGCCAGATTTCCATCAAGGCTGGAGGGGACCAAAACTGAGACAAAGACTTCAAATGAATGTTTCTTTATGTCCACTGAATCTATGAAAGGAAAATGCTTTCATGATTTTCAGTTGTGACGATCGTGTGAAAATCTATTAACGCTGCTTTAAACAAGTTAGTTTTCTTTCTCAACTTAAACATACCTTCATAAGAGAGGTGACATATCAGGAAAAAGCTTATATGAATCATTTTTTGTAAGGACACATCCAAACAAAACCAAATCTTTAAAAAGTGTGACCAACCTTTAGGACAGGGTGAATCTAAAATCAAATATAAAGATATTACAGTGATATGAAGGCATGTGGTCAGGATAGCCAGCTTTTTAGATGGTCTCCAAATTTGTCTTGTAGTTATTACCATCCTAATGGAGAGTAAAGACTGAGCAAACATCATCATAAATCTATTTACATCTCCATATCTCCAGTGTAAAAATCCAATCAGAGGAGTGTTGAGCGCCAGTGTTCCCTCTGACCTGAGAGAAAATAATTCATCACACTAACCAAATAATACCCTGTCAGTCAGCACTCATTATTCTTCTTCACCCACCCACACACACATACACACATATTCCATTAAGCCTGTTTTTGTTAGTAAACAGTACTAAATGTAGATTAGTTTCCTTTTTTTCCCATAGATGTGAATGATGATTGCAAACCTACTGCGTATCTTCCCAAACACATACGTTGAAAACAGCTGAGGGCACTGCCGCAGAGCACATATGCGCTTGCTCTCTCTCTCACACACACACACACACATGCATGCACAGGTCTCCCCTTGGGATTATTGTTAATTAAACCGTGATATCAAGAGTTAGCCTCTCTATTTCTCTCCTCCACCTTTCCCGCTCCACCACGGGCAAGATCTCATCCTTGCATCCTCCCCCCAACCATCCCCTTCCACCTAATCTCACTCACACACACACATGTACATAGACATACTGTAATTATCAGCCTTACTTTTACACACCAAGCTATATAATTACACTGTCAATTTGCACCAGTAAGATTTACTGCCACTGCGATATCACAGAGCTTTTTTTTTGCTTTAAATCTCGCAAGAACAACAATGGCTGTGCCTAGCAAACGACCCAAACTTTATTCACTCTTAAATTATTATTCATAGGATTTACAATGGGGTGTCTGCAGAGTGCTGAGTGAGTGCCAGTGCGTGTCCTAATAGTATTGTGTTATACAGCGCTGTATTGTTAGCGGACCACTAAAGCCTCCCATCTACCGCTCTGTCTCATTTAGCCAGACACAATGGAGCCAGGACAATGATGGTGTGGAGTACTATTCACCTCAGTGTTTGTGGTGTCTGTGATTATGCACATACGCGCACACACACACAGTTTCATCATGCATCCATTGGAAAGCACACACCTGCCAGCACTTGAATTGAATGGACAAGCTTACATGTTCCCAGACATGTACACACATGCCTACATGCAGTTAGAAGCAAGGCAGTACACACATCAAACCCAAAAATGCACACACGATATATACACACCAATGCAAAGATGGTTGTACTTTCGTTGAAGTGGTACTTGTGCCTCAGGAGTGTTCCTGAGAAGGGGGACATGAAAGTGTTTAACCCCCAGTAACCCCGGTGCTTACATCCTGCTCCTGAGATGGAGAGATGAGAGCAAGAGAGAAGGAGGATAGACACAGTGTGCAGGAGCAGTTAAAGACAAAGCAAATACCTATCATCCTGTGCTCAAGTACTGTAAGCTCAGTTTAGCAAAGCTGAACTGAACAGAAAACTAAAAAGTGCAGGTCCTTGGAGAATATTGGTGTATTTCAGTCAGAACACTCATATCAAGGGCTTAAAGTGTTTATCGCAGCAAGACGCATTTTGTTCTGTCTGTGCTCGTGCAATGCTCTGGAACAAATCTAAGCAGGCTTGACACAGACTGTCCCTGAGCTCACAAAAACAGATGGACACAAACCTTCAACATTTTACAAAAACTAAAAGCAAGAGGAGGCGGAGGGAGTTCATGTTGAAAGCAAGCTGTTGGTGAAGCAGCAAGGATGTTGAGGTCAGTGTGTGTGTAAACAGATGAAAAATGTGCAGCAAATATTCAGTCTTAAGTCATTACATTAGTACATTTCTTGCAGAGTTTTAAGCCACATCCCATGGCTTCATATCAGTGACTGAAGTATAGAATGTTGAGATGTGGCGATAGATATAAGATATAGATATAAAAAGTAGACCTGAGTTCAGAACAAACTACTATGCCTAAATCAACTAAAGTTAACAAAATCGAAATGTTTAGTTGTGCTGCTACTACAGTAATTATGGTAGCCTACAGACACCCCATCACTGCTGATGCCTCATCAGTCCACCTGTAGATCTTACTCTCACTTGAGAACAAAATCTTGAGATACTTTAATCAAATCTGTAAGAATCTTCCTTAATTTTACATCATTTTGCTTGTACGCTGTAGAAAAACACAGATTTAGTGTCACCTTTAGGTTTCTGAAGAGGCCTGGTATTACCTTCTACCAACCTGGAGCTATAAAATCCAGAGTCTGAATGGAGCTAAGCTAAAGGAGCTTTGGATCTTTGGAATCACCGCACAGATACATTTCAAGATGTAAAATTTGAGTTGGAAAAAAATCTCCAAAGTGTCTTCAGAGAGAAGTTGGGGCAGTTTTTAAATAGATTTCAATACAATAAGTAGTTTTTTGGAACATACCGTCGTGGCCATTAGATAAACACTGGCTTCACTACTCTGATGTGGTTCCTGCTTGATTTTATCTCAGTTGTCGGTGCCAGGTGATGTTGCCATGGTGTTTTTCCACTGCACGTCCCAGCGGTCACCTGTCAATCAAACTGTGGGTGGCACTGTGACACCTCTCTCCTTGGGTTTTCAGTTGTCCTTGTCTTTATCCAAAACAAACAAGATGCCTGTCTGTTGGAGGATCTACGAAACACCTGGAGTTGATCTCAATGTTTACAGAGGTTACCTGAACAGCTCATTTAGTTTTGGTGTATGATTTAACGCCAGATTGAATTTAATGCCTCTGAAATGAAAATGAATCACAGAGGGATGGGCAGCAGCAGACACAGAAAGGAAGTATAGGGAGAGGAAGGAAAATTAAATTGGCTGCATGCACGCATGTAAACCTAGAAGACAACAGTACAAGCTTATGGTTCCCTCAAGCTATAAAAGCTTCAGGTTACACTAGAATAAGATAAATCAATACAGCACAGGCAGCGTTTTCAATCTCATTCCATTTTTAATTTATTCTTCTTCAAACTGCTTTCCTTTTAATCTATTTTCCATTTTCTTATCATGTACTGCAGGTTTCATACCATGTCTGAGTTTATGTTGTATGACCATTTACAGCACTGATCAAAAGTTCAGACACGCCATCCAATTCCCTTGAATGAGAAAGTGTGTCCAAACTTTTGACTCTAAAATATTTATTTCCTCTCCTTCATCTCCTTTAGCTCAAAAACATGATCATCCTCCTAGGTGCCCAATAAATTCCATGCCAACTCGCTCATCAAATTTTGATCTCTCTGGTGTGGAGCTGTAAATTCTGCGCTGGTGATGGTGCCTAAGGAAAAGTCAGAGGGATCCCTAAAATCCTTATTAATCTCTATGAATCATTTCAGGATTTGAAAAACATTACTTTTTGAGATTCAACTCATGGATTATTTTGACCTGGTGGTGTCACTAAAGGGGCCTTAAAAATAATGTTCAATCATCGTACAGGAACTATGACATCCTAGTTTACAGCTCTGCAGGACAGCAGGACAAAGACTTGGCTGTAGATTTAAAGCTTACATACATGTGAAAGCATGAACAGTATACAATAGCTGTGTGGTGTAGAAATACCTAGTGTACAACTGGTATTAACATGCATTCAAAATCTTGGTGTCTTCTCTGGATAAGGAAAAGAACATATTAATGCAAGGTATAAATGCACACAGGACGTATTTCTCTACTATGTTCTCCATCCACTACTTGTGTCTGTGTTGAGTTTGGTGCTATTAGCTTTTAGAGCTTTTTCTCTGAAAACAGCTACCTACTTTTGCCAAAAATGACGCTATGAGAGTGCTGAGAGTGAACCAAAACAGTAAAGTTGTAGCAGGACAAATAAACAAGGAGCTGAAACTCACTTTAAAACTCGTTAAAGCTGAGGGAAGCTGCAGAGCTGCTGATAATTCTCTTTAGGTTAACCATGAAGAGCCACGCACAACACATTACACACTGTCATCTCATGCATTGTTATTATAAAACTTGTTTGGGGGGATTCATGACCTCAGTATTTCAAAAATCCTGCCTAGAGCTCTGGTTGAACTGGTCCCTCAAGACTACCCTCCATGGCTTCTGTGGACTTGAACCACAAAGTGTTTGCTGATACGTCCACCAGCTACGCCTACATAGTTTCATATCAATATCCAATCAAAATGCAGGCTGAATGCTTAATAATACCAGCTGTAAATGTAAATGCACCATAAAATAACTAGATGCATCTTGCATGTTAATAACAGGTGTAAGTGGGAATTGAGTGCCCACTCATGCACATCAAGGGAGTTGTAAAAACACTTAAAATTCAATGTAATTATAAACTGGAGGAAAATATTCTCCAAAAATGGCAGTGTAGTATTTTGTGTATAAGCTCTGCATGCATTAGATACAGTACATGCGGTCATATTGGTCAGCTGGAGTAGGTTTAGGAGTAAAGTGGGACAAAGTTAGTGCAGAGTCTGGACAATAGCCCTCTTGGATAAACATGGCTTTATTTAAGCTGTGATCTCCATATCATAGAGGCTGGCTGCAGGTCAGGAGATGTAGATCTGGTAATTGCTGTCGTATCTATCTGCTCCACCACCTGAGCTGCCTTTATCTCTGTGATTAGCCTGCAGTATCGCACACAGAGCAGCAATAGCCAGATATCAGCATAGCCTAATAACTGTATAGGTATTCTGTAAAGCTCTCTGTGTGTTTATTTGTGTAACTCCTTTAATATTTGAGTAAGTTTTAGAGACATTTTATATCCTTAAATGTCACAAAAATCAGCGTGACCTCCAGTCTATAAACACTGCTTCTGTATGAAGCCTCAAATTGGCAGTCAGCCTCACCCTGATGTGTATGTTTGTGTCTGTTAGTGCATAACTGAAAACAGGATGTAATGGGGAGGGTACGTCTGTGACGGCTGACCCGGTCTTAAATGTAGAAAACTCAAGCATATAGGGGACGATAAGCCGAATCCATTTGCATGTCTACAGTTTCTCTTTGTGTGACCTGCACTGACACTCACATTACTCAGAGGACCGCTGTCTGTGAGCCATGTGTCAGTACCTCAGGATAGCTGCATCCTAGAAAACACTGCTCAGCCAGAGGGAGAGGGAAAAATAGAGGAGGTGAGGATGGTGAATTACTGGGGTTGAATTCCCACACTAACGCGCTGATTGCCAAGGTGTGCCACCCACTAACGATTTGCATAAATAAATATTCAGTAATTATGCCGAGGCTGTGCACATGGAGGAAAATATCCCCCTATAACACTCAAAATGAGAAACTTCAGCATCTCTGCTGCTCCTGCAGAGGAATTCTCTTCTACTGACTGCAGCCACACTTTCATTTCTACTGTTTTGATGGTGTGTTTAAGGACTGAAACCTATTTTTTTACATGTCAATTTACTACAAATTGCAGTTAAATTACACTATACTGTTCCTACCATCTAGACTTTGAGTTTGTAAGAAAATGAACTTACAGAAACACCTGATTGACAGAAACACACTGAGTCACTTTGATTTCTCCCCAAATCACAATGTGTTTGTGAAAGGTAAATGTATGTTATTTTAAAAAGCTTCTGGTTTGATGTATTCAAGACTCAGTGTGAAGCTCCAACACGTCCATATTTGTTTATCCTTGTCTTCCAGGTTTACAGAAATAGCAATATGTGAGGAAAAATGCTTATTCATTTCTTGTGTCTGTTGATGTGATTGAAGTGTGGAAAGACCGTAATCAAAGCGGAACAGCGAGATTGGCTCTTTCTGAAAATGTAAAAATTCAGCTACCAACACATCTAAAGCCCACAGTTTAACATATTGTGTGTTGTTTGTTTAATCTGAACATAAATACAAAGATAAAAATGAAAATTTTAAATAGTGTTAAAAAATTATATTCCTCTGCCCAGCATTTGACAAGGAGCCCATGGAAGTCATCACTTCTAGCTGTTCTACCCCCTGAAAAAGACAAATTCATTTTTTAGATTAGTGATTGTTATTCATTTTTTTAACCACTTATCCCCTAGAGGTTCACGGGGGAGCTGGAGCCAATCTCAGCTGACATTGGGCGAGAGGCAGAGTACACCTTGGACAGGTTGCCAATCAGTCAATCACAGGGTTAACATATGTAGAGACAGGCAACCATTCAAAAATTTAGAGCCACCTGTTTACCTAACTCGCATTTTTTTTTTTGATCTGTTGGAGAAAGCCGGAATACCTGGTGAGGGAAAGGACCACACCAATTCACCACTGTGCCACCCTTGATACATATGATGTGTTTTTTAAGTATATTTTGGGGCATTTTATGGCTTTATTAGATCGGGACAGTAGACATATAGTAGTAGACTCATAGAAATGAGAGAACGATGGGGTATAAAGAGGAGTAACAAGGATCTGCTGCCGAAATTGATCTGCAGACATTGCAGTAATGTGGCATGTGTATTAACTGGGCTACACCATATATACCATGTTAATTAGTAAGCTTTACAAGTGCTGGTAGGAAGATATTTTTTAAAACTTTGCATTCCCAGTCTTTATGCTAAGCTAAGCTAATCGCCTCCCGCTTCTAACTTTGCTCTCAACACTCTTGACATGAGAGTGGTATTGATCTTCTAATCTGAGTTCTCTTCTAACTAACAGAGCTCAAACATGCAGTGATGTTGTACATTAGTAGATGAGGACAGGCATATTCTCCACAAATCAGTGTGCTGTACAACTATAGTAGAACTTGAGCTCTGTTAGCTAAGCAGCTGATATTACAGTAATGTTACACTGTATAAGCCTCAAAGTTCAACTTGTGAGAAAAGATACAACAAGGCAGTGATTACTTAACTACTGTAACAACTGCTTTCCTATATTTGTTTTCATGGGATTCACTGAAATAGCTTTTGATATATTTTTACTATAAAACACAAGCCATGTAGCAGAAGTATGAATATAAAAAATGTCTCCTGGGTGTTTCAGTGGTGCAGAATTCATCTCCCAGGTAATTAATTTCAACTTAAATTTATGTGAATGCAGGTCTATTCCTCTGTTCCCTTTCCTGTCTACTGACTCAGCAGGAAGGCTGAGACTTACTCAGAATGAAGGAGAGAAAGTGCTGATGGGATTTGTTTTCATCCCAGTGGGGGTGTCCCAAAGCTGCAGTGTGGGGCATTAAAGGGAAACGCCACACAGGACAAGAAAGCATATCTCTGAACCATCTGGTGATTATTTATGAACAGAAACACCTTCAACATGCTGGACGTTGTCTGGGAATAATACAAACAGCCAACGTTCAGTTTAGAATAGTAAAGCTAATTAATAAACTCTTTTAGTTTTCCTACAGTTCATCCTTTGGTTACAAAGATGTGTCTTTCATTCTAAGTGTTGAGGACATCTATATGCATACAAATATATTTTTAGCCACGCTATAGAGACGAGGAATAACATCTGTTGGTCCAGAGTGAAACATCCTGACAAATATTTGGTGGACTAACATTAAATTTGATACTAGCAGTCATGTTCACCATCAGGTTTAACTTTGATAACTTTGGTGATCCAATAACTAGCGCCATCATCTGGTTAGAATTCTAATTTGTGCTATACAAATGACAGTCCTACTAGTCTTAGCTTTACTTTTTTGTTTATGTCAAAAATGTTAGCATGCTAACACACTAAACTAACGATGAGCATGCTAAACAT
Source organism: Scomber japonicus (assembly GCF_027409825.1). Lineage (NCBI taxonomy): Eukaryota > Metazoa > Chordata > Actinopteri > Scombriformes > Scombridae > Scomber > Scomber japonicus. Next base: position 28,252,204 of record NC_070591.1, on the reverse strand, counting down.
TATACCTGCTAAAACAAAACATGCTATTAGCTCAGTTAGCTGCTGATGTGAGACTTTAGCTCAAAGCATAGCTGTGTCTTAACTGACAGAGCTGCTAGCATGGCTGTAAATTACAGTAGCCATTTTAGCATTTCTAGAGAGGATTTTAGGCTTTTTGAATGGGTGCTAGTTGGAGTATCTACACATCAGTGGCATTGTACTTTAAGGGACTTCTGCATTGACTTTAGCCTCAAGTCTTGGTAGTTGCCATTAGAGTGGAGGGCAAACTGGGATATACTGGGAGGATGTACTTTGGGTGGAGTTGTTAGCCAATTACCAGCACTAGTTAGCTTTAAAATATGCCTGACAATCACCAATTGTATGTTTTTTCAAAACTGATAGCAGTTGTAAATCCACATTTCAAGAGCACAAGACAATAAACATGCAAAATGAATCAATGTGGCAACAATAATCCCAAAGAGACAAACTGCAGACTGTTGGGAGAAGAATAGAAACCAGACAAAGAGATAGAATATTAACTCTGTGTTCATTGATGAATCGTTTCTATTCATTTCTTTATTATCCTCTTCAATTGTTTCTCTTTTTTTCTCAGCATGATGAACATATCCATCTCTGAACAGTTTGCTCTGTCAGTAAGAGTCAGCCAAAAGTGAAGGCAAAAAGATGTAAAGGAGACTCATCATGTGTCACCTCCACACAGCTCTGTCCTCGGGGTCAGACAACACATCGAATGTGTGAATGACGTCTTCATCATCATCACACACACACACACACACACACACACACACACACACACACACACACACACACACACACACACACACACACACACACACACACACACACACAATAAAAACAAGGTTACAGGACAGCAGTGGGTGGTTTGGGGTCAGCTTTTGCTTTTGTGTAGCTGTCTTTGATTCTCCAAAGCGACCACATGATGATTTGGGTCATTAACTGCATCAATAGATACTTTTTCAACCTTCAAACATATTAATGGTTGTCAGACTGAGTGTACTTTCTGCTTTAATAGTAATTGTGTTGCCAGTTTTTCCTCACAGTTACCAGTTTCTCTAATCCGATTGATTTTAAACCCACCTCTGCTTTGCAATCATGAGCATTTTGACTTCCCTCTGACTTTCTCCTGCTCCTCTAAACCCCTCCTTCTCATCTACAGTGCAATTATCACAAGGGAATGGCAGACCTCTGTGGCAAATGAATTTCATATCAGCCATATCACAGTCATTAGATACACTAACGCACTCCATCATTTTCTGGTGTGATTATAATAGTCCCATAATGTGCTTTTAATGCATGCTGGCTAACCTCCTCACCCTTTCTCTGCCTTTCTCCCCTCTCTTCTTCTTCTCCCTTTTAGGTTTTGCCGTGAACCTCCAGGTGATCCTTGCCAACCCACGGGCGCAGTTCAAGCGGCGAGGCTCCCAGCCGGGGATGCAGGAGTCTGACTTTCTCAAGCAGATCACCAAAGTCACCGAGTTAGAGCCCAAGGCCAACAACTGCACCCGGGTGAGTAACTGGGGCATGGATGTTACCATGGCAACAGATTGGATCTACTCTTAACTGAGCAACAATGCGAGTCAAGGGCCTCATTTTGACATGAGCGAGCGCGTGTGTGTCATCATGAAAGCAGCTCAAGGCTTCATGCTGGAGTCAAGGACGTTTGCAGTTTGTGTTTTCTAATGCAGACACAGATAGTCTATCAGCCAAATATGAATGCATTATTTAAATATGAGCAGATAATGTGCTCCGAAAGGACACAAGCAACATCGGAACACCTGATGTAGACAGTTTGGTGTAAACATCACACTTCTTCTCAGTGATAATTCATTCAAGTCTAAACACACTGACATCATACTCACACTGTTAAATCACTCGCTACAGTGATGACAGCATCTTCAGGTCTTGGCTCAGTATCATCACATTCAGATTTCTTTTTCTTCAGTATCAAAGTCATTCAGGTGATTGATGTCTGTACAATGCAAATAGGAGCTGCAAGTATCCATGATGCAGCTGTGTGAGCATTGAAACCTATTTTTCTTGCTGTAATCATTCCTCCTGTTCATACTGACCATTAGAAGATCCCTTCATAATGCACTTACACTGTACTGTAAGTGATGGAGGGCAAAATCCACAGTCCTCCTTATGTACTAGAATGTATTTAAAAGTGAATCTAATGCTAATATGAAGCTTCAGCCGTCCAAATGAGTCAAGTCAAGACAAATCAAGTCTTCTGTTTCAATGTTACAGTGTTTTTAGTGCCAAAGTGCCTTTTTAACTTTTGTTATTTTGATCAGTTTCCACCAGATTAGTTAGTTGTTAGTTGTGGTTAGTTGTCCAATGTAGAATAAAGCCTGACTGGTGCTACACAAGTGTTATTTTTTACCTCATGATCAACATTGAAGCATGTACAGTGTGACTTAACAGCAACAGTAAATGTCAGGCTGGTTAGTGACTGTCTCAAAAGTGCAAGCAAAATAGCCAAGGGAGCTTTTCATCACTATCCTTTCTAATTCTATGTACACTTCAAACTCATTTAATCTCATCTGGACCCCTTCCAGTTTCTTACACAATTCACATGTGGCTTCTCTTACATGACCTATTTTGGTGATGCACTTCTGACTGTATTACCACTGTTAAAACCTCCTGCTCTATTTCAATTATTCATTGCCACCCAGACACTTTACTGTAATGCAGCTGTCAATTAGAGTTTAGACTGAATACAATACAAATCATGCTGTATTATTTGATTCATTTAGGTACATTGTTAAAATGATATGTTATTTGGCATATTTTGTGAGCACCTAAACATACATACTTATGAGGAGTATAAATGCCAATAGAAAACAATTAAAAAATAACAAATACAGATATTTTAGCTTATGGGTCAATGATGTTTTTATGTCCATGTGGGTAAGTCAAATTTAAAGGGCTTAAATGTGAAAATAAACGTATGAATAACTTATTGTTTGTGGTCTCAGCATAACATTTCTGCTTTTAATCCATTTTGAGAGGTTATATTAGAGGATTATGGCAAAAATGTCTAAGTGGTGTAACCATCAAAACTTTGTACCAAATAATTTAACTTAAAAAGAGTAAATTCTCAATAAAACACCATATCAACTAGTTTGGCATGATCTTACATTATAACTTTTTAAATAAAGCTAATGGAATACAATTGTTCTAAATATTAAATCTAATCTGGAGAACCATGCCAATCAGGGACCATATCAGTTGTTTTTTGAATGAAGTCATTATTAGTATAAGTCCACTTAAATACACTGTAGGTAGATAAAATATTTAATATTCATCATACTTTTGTGGTTACACCATTTGACATTTTCAGGAGCATTCAGTATTACTTTTGGTAAAAAGAAAATGGTGCAAATGTCATTTTAAATTATATAAAGCCAAAAAAAAACTAAATATACATTTTAAGAAACCTGATGCTGCTTTTAAAACTAGTTTTTATACATATTTTTGAATTACTCATCTTGCCAACCCTTATTTGTCACTGATTCTTATATATTATTCAGATAGTAGGTTTGTCTTACACTCCTATATTCTACACACACTCGTGCCTTCACCTTCATCTTTGAAGCGGTGACAGTCAGGCCCATTTAAACAACAAATAAATATGTGGTTTGATTACAAAGGGCAGCAGAGATCAGTTATATAATAAGAGTGTAGTTGGATCACACTGACCTGCATATTGAAGATGGATGAAACAGACTAGGGTTTAATAAAAGCACAATTTATCAGTCTTAATCTGTTGTGTGTGTGTGTGTGTGTGTGTGTGTGTGTGTGTGTGTGTGTGTGTGTGGATATTAAACTGCAGTCATAATAAAGGCCTCCCATCACAGCAGTGACTAACCATAGGGCATCTCTTCCCCCTCTATTGGCAGCATGAATGCTTAAAGCTGGTGGCGTGGTCTAAACTTAGACACACACACACACACACACACACACACACACACACACACGCTGCAGCTTGAATTGGATAGAAATGGCGTTATAGCGCTATCAATTCTAGTTCTGTGCTTAGACAGCTCAGATCGATGCAGCTCATCTCGAATCACCACAGCCCCTGTTGGCACTTGGTTTTATGAAGCCACTCATCCTCTTGACAACCATCACAGAGGCGCCATAAAGGACTTTTGTGAGAAATGGATTCTATTACTTTTTAAAAAAATCTTTCAAGCAATGCATGAGCTAAAATTGTCACGTCCCACCAGTTGTTCCAAACAAACGCTTGTAAAGGGATTTATTTTAAAAACTGCTTTAAATGACATGAATGTGTTTTTGGTTTATTTGTGTTGTTGGGTCCATTGAGGTCATTGTCAGTATGATGTGGGCAGTGATTTAGAGGTCTGGGACAAGGTTAGATCTGTTAGACACTTTGATCCAAACTAACTTCATCAACAGTTACTGGCCATATTGCTTTGAAATTTAAAACAGGTATTCTTAATAACTAGAGGTTGATTCTGAATGATTTTGATCCACCACCTTAAGGTAAAAATTGAATCACGACAGGGCGAGGCAACTTTATTCATAGAGCTTATTTCACCAATATACTTTACATTTAAATAAGAGACATACAAAAACCAATAAGCATAAACAACACAGCACCTTTACCAGTTGCTGATATTATTCTGGGTTCAACCAAAAAACCACCATCTGAAGATCTGAGAGTTCTGATGGGGTTCTAGTCAGTAAGCAGGTCAGACATATAAAGTGGAGCTGAAGCATGTAGTGCCTCCCATCTTTGTTAGATGGGAGGCCAATGAAGTGATTTCAGTATTGTAGCAGTGTATTATGATGATGTTTTCTTGTGCCAGTCAGAACTCTAGCAGCTGAATTCTGCTTGAGTTGAAGTCTGTCCAAGGTTTTTATAATATAGTGGAAAGAGACATTGGGCCAGAGGGGAGGGTGGGGGTGGAGGGGTGGGGGGGTGCTCGAACATCATATACATAGGCAAGATATCATAATCAATTAATGAACACATAACACCTCCAAAACAACACTGTATGATAGAATACAGCCAAGGACGGTATGATAGCTATACTTTGTGGAGTGATGTAGTCTACTGTATGTTAGTTTATCAGCACAAATAGGACATACAGACACATCCAACTTCTTCTGCCGGCTCGTCCTGCGTTGTCATTAGCAGGCTGACAGCAGTCCAGTAGCAGGTTGTCACTAACATAACATGTGTGGTAGAAGACGCCACTGCCTCTGGTCTTCAGAGTCAACTGACCTGGATTTTCTTTTTAACATCACTGTATGATGACTACCACATAACAGACAAATGAATAATGTGGATTCGCAGGCTAAGCGTATATTATATTGTCAGTATTTTAGAGACCCCTCCGAAAAAAAATCATGTTAATTTACTATTCTTGGGAACGCGCGTTCATTTACGTAGAACAGGTGGGATTCATCATGTTTACGAATGTCATTTACGACTGTTTCCTGGTGATATGACTGTTTGATGAATCTGACGTGGCACACTCGTAAATTCCACCTCACAAAAAAGTACAACAGATTTAAGAAAAAAAATAGGAACATCTGGTCCAATGTGTCTCAAATCCTGATGGAATATTACAGATTTATATAAAGTTGCTTCACACTGTGGAGAAAAGAAAGACACCAACTTAGAAATAAATGATTTAAAATATAAGTGGGTGAACAACATCAATTAGTGCTGTTTTTAAAGTGGTATCTAGATTGAAGCCAGCTTGCTAACATCGTCTAATTTCTTAATTAAACTTCATAAAAAATCATAAAAATATCAACCACAGTTTCCCAGAGTCTAAAATAATCCAACAATGGCTCCAAAAACCAAAGATGTTCAGTTTAAAACGATAAAAAAACAGCGAAAAAACAACAAATAATCACATTAGAGTATGTGGAGAGATGAAATGTTTTGCTGAACAGGAATGCTTCTGTTAAGTTGTTGAATGAGTTATGTGTAGATGAGAATAGATGCATTAAGAGGGGAAGGGGGTCCGGTGGAGCAGCAGATGGTCAGGGCTTTAGTTTCGTTCTATGGTGCTGTTGATGGTGAAGCTCCAACACCCAACTGTGAGGATGTTGTTTGTTTGGTCCAGCCATTTCATGCTTTGGGGGTGGGGGGTGGGGGAGGTGATGAATATTGCAGCACATAGGGGCGCTGGAATGACTTCATGGGCCAGTAGAATCTAATCTTTCATAACATTGTAAACAGTATCTCCATTCTTTGTAAAGAAGAGTGCAGGAGGCTTCACCTGGAATCAACAAATGTAAAATCTCACTTCACTGGTTACCATATGCATGCAGGTCACACTGGAAGTCCCTGGTGGGTTCTGGGTAAACGTTTCCGGCAGGGAATAGGATAAAGACCCTCCTGTGTTGCTGGATCATCATTTACAGCTGGCTGCTGCTGCCGCTGCAGACAGCTCTGTGTTGAAACTATCATCATCATTATCAGCCTATTACCATAATGGAGCTGCCTCGCTGCTGATATTAATACAGGCCATTAACGGGCTGTGACATCATCAGTCATCAGCCAGCGCAACGCCGACAAAAGGATGTGATCTGAGCATTCATCACGTCACAGTTAAAAAAGCAGCAGGATGTGACATCATCGCTCATCAGGTCAGTGTTGTGTGGACAGGAGCTGTGAGTGACAGTGTGGGCAGCGATGACATCACTCTTCATCACTGATGTATTTACAGTGAGAAAGAATAACTCATGACTTGTAACATACTGGAGTCGAGATAACAGAGACAATGTGATGACATCAGGAAATGTGCTTGTGCAGTTAGAGATGACATCATCACTGATAACTGATGAATTGATATCAACAACAATACAGGAAATAACTATGCAGGCAATACAACACTGTCTGTGTTTTCTATTGGAGAGTCCCAGTGGTCATGAGCTGAACTTTTATTGGACGCCCTGTTTCTGTTTACTTCCTGTCACCTGTGTTGAAAGCATGTCATTGATGAGGAACAGCTGATTCATTCGTCATTATTATCTTGGTGATACCTCCTCATTTACTACAGAAACCTAAATACAGGAGCAGCTGAAAGTGGAAGTTTCTAGCTAGATGCTGTTGGCTGTACTGTTTGTCATTTCTAGTAAATTAACATCCAAATATGACAATATAAAACCTGTTTACTGTTTCAAAAGTAGCAACAAAAGTAGTAATAACCCATCTTTTACTTATAGCTTGCTGTAAAGACACAGTGTAATATAATATACATGGAAGACATGCAACTCAAAGTGCTTTACAATAAAAGAAATCACATACACCTAGTGCTTCACATTACAAGGGAACGAGGAAAGAAATAAAAACTTGAATGTAATATAAGATGGAAAATTTTAAAAAAGGAATAATTTTAAAATAGTACATAGTAAAAGTAGCTGAAAAATAGATTAAATACAATATATAAAATGAAGTAAAATACCACATTTGAAAAGAAGTTCAGAAGTGGAGTGTGGAGATGACTGATAGAAAGCTAATTATACAACATGTAGGGAACTATGCCTCCCTATATGTAAAGCAACAATGTCATTTTTACACTTTTGCTTTCTGTACAGATTGAACCATCTACACATGGTTACACATAATGTGTTAATTGTTGAGCTTTAGAGGTGTTAATTGGCTGCTACATACAGTATGTACTGTACAGTCATGAGAGTGCTATCTGTCCTCTTATCTACCACAATGTTAAACTGTTCTTTCCAGTCAATATAGAACTTTTCTGACCAGGGAATGAATTACAACCAGGCAGACTACTCATAATTTAGAATGTAATGATATTTTACACAAATAATTGTGTTGATCAGTTCAGTTAAATAGTGACACAACTGTACTTGTGACATATCATGCCCATTTCCAGCTCTATATTTATATTCTTGGGCTCTACTGAAATGTCTTTGCATGATTTAGAGTTAAAAACAACTACTTATTTATCTTATACTGACCCTTTCAGCAGCCCCTCAGTTCAGCCTCTGTCTGAAACAGGCCGTTTTAGCTCCTGTCTCTTTAAGGTTCTTACAAAGCTGCAAAAATTATAGGATTTCACTACATTTACTCAAAATTTCAGCTTCTCAAATACACCTGTACATATTCAAGTTGGAAAACACATGGAAAAACCTTACTACTTTACTAACGGAGCATTGAGCGTGTGGTGGAACCCTGGTTTTCCTCTCGCAGGGAGCATTTTAACATACCATCACCTCAAGTTTTAAAACTTGATATCCAACAGTATGATGAAGATGATAGAAGATCACAAAAAGTGTAATATGAGTCTTTGATGTATCCAGACCCCTTCTGGCTGGTTCAAGCTGGTCTGAACAGTTGTGATGGAAATGATTTAATATTGATGCCCTTTTCCAGCAGCTGTGACACACCCTAACTCCAGGCAGCTCCGTCTGCTTTGAGGAAGGTATCTAGGATCAGATCACAGACCCTCAATACCAACCTTGACAATGGAGGGCAGAAATGCCCATCTGATGGCTCCGGTCAGTATCTGGAGACGACTGACAGGAGCTGTAATGTAGTTAGAGCGGGAGAGTAATGGCAACAGACAGCAGTGACAGGACAAGAAAGGAGGGGGGGGGGTAGGAACAGATGGAGACAGATGATAGCACCGGAGGAAAAGGAGACAGAGAAGAAAAGGAGGAGAGGAGATGTGTAGAGAGGGAAAAAAGGGAGAGACAGATGGATTGATTGAAGGTGGAGGTTAGAAAAAGAAGACGGACCGAATGACACACAGAGGGAAAAGGGACACAAGGAGGTCTTCTGCCACACACTGAAAGACTATCCGACCGTCTATTTCATTTGCATCGGCTCTCGGGTTCCCACTAAATGTAATTATTATTTCATTAATGCGCCAGAATGCATCTCGGACCACTACTAGGTCTGGTTTGGGTGATCTGATCCGTCGTGCATCTAGAGTGCATTTAGAAATAGATGTGATGCATTTTTTTCCCCCGTCTGTCCCTTTAAAGGATAATTCCGCTTTAATGTAACTTGGGTCTTTAAGATTGAAAGTTTAATCTTGAAAACAGTCTCGAGTCCTTAAAGTGGTCACAAAAACAGAGATTTGAACATCTAATATTCCAGGACAGCTGGGAAAACTGTTTCTGTTGAGGATGATTGTGTGCCATGATCAAAATCTCTACAGAACAGCTATAAGACATCCCAGTGATATAGTATGTATATCATTGGGCTTCAAACAGTAAGGTGGAGATGTCTCTTTAATGAAATTATAGAAACATGACAAGGTGACTAAACTATACACTACTTCCAGTTCTTGAAATCAACACAGATCTTGGATGAGCACTTAAATGACATTTTATTGCAACATGGATCTTATTTAGAGATAGATAGATAATAACAAACAGAAGAAACTGCTGATTCGTGTTTAATAAATCTGGGTCAGTTTTTATTTGTTTGTAATTGTAATTGAAATTGTGTCCAAAAATAACAAACTGACAAAAACAATCTCACCACTTGGTCCATTAATAGCTGTTCTGTAGAGATTTTGATGATGTCACACAATCATCCTCAGCAGAAAGCAGATAAAGTTTTCCCAGCTGTCATAGAATATTAGATGTTCAAATCTCTGTTTTTCTGACCACTTGAAGGACTCGAGACTGTTTTCAAGATTAATCTTTCAATCTTAAAGACCCAAGTTACAGTATTTCTCTAAAAAAAAACAACCATTCAATCTAAAAAAAAAAAGAAAAGAAAAAAAGTCTTTCCTCTCCCATTAATCATCTCCCGTCCTGTCATATTTATCTGCTGACCCTTTGGAAGGGCCTGATCCCCAGGTTGGGAACCACTGGGCTAAACTATCTAACTGTTTATAACCAGCTCCACCTCCAGCAGATACAACAGTAGCATGCTGCTAATCTAATAATATTATAAATCATACAACTGTAATGAGTACATTTATTTTAAGTGCATTCTACTGATAATACTTCTGTACTTTAACTTGAGTAGGTTCAGTAGTTTCATTCAGGACTAAATGGAGTGTTGTTACAATACTTCTTCCAACAACTGTCTTTTCAGTACTTTCAGTACTCAGATTCCGCTTTCTGATGGAGAGAAGCAAGGCTGTGTTCTTGTGCTATTATGGAGAAAAAACTCTAACCTGGTGAAGCAATTTTTCACTAAGTTGCCTTAGGGAGGAACAGAGAGAGAGAAAGGGAGAGCAGGAGAGACGACCGAGAGGTAAAAAAAACAAGAGAAAAGTCGAAAGAGGAAAAAGTGTGATGTGATGAATGTGAAAAAATGGAGAGCAAACTGGGAGAAAGAGACGCAGGGTGCAATAGGAGGAAGAGAGGAGTGTGAGTCCAGGGGAACGGGGAGGGAACTCTGACTGCATAATTGGTGCGTGTGCACACACACATATGCACATACTCACACACACATACTGTACCATTTTCCCTGCAGCTCTGGAGTGATGCTTTAGTGGCTGCTACATTAGCCTCGTTAGATATGCAAAGTGGGCCAATTAGCAGCGCAGCGTGCAGGAAGTGACATGTTCCACCTGAAGAAGCCCAGAGACAACGGCAGGATTCACAGCAAGCCATAAATCATGCCAATGTGACTCTATGTGTGTGTGTGTGTGTTGCTTTGGACACAGAAATGTCACACACCTGAATTATAGGCTCATTAGCTTTAGGCTAAAAGAAACACATCCTTACTCAAAACCTCAGTTGAATCTGCGAGAAATGAAATCCATCCCTCACTCCAGGAAAATATCAATCTTTGCATCTGTTGCAGTGTTTTCTCACCAGTATATTGCTGTGAAATTGGCTGCAAACACAAGACAAACAGCTGCAGTGATGTGTGCGCTGCTTTTGATTTGATCCATTTCTGGAGGTGTCAGACTGCTTCTTGTGTGTGTGTGTGTGTGTGTGTGTGTGTGTGTGTGTGGAATCCCTCCTGGCAGACCGACGAGCATCACATTCAACAGCAGGACGATACAACGCAATATCTGTTTCAAAGCAGCTTCAGAGTACAGCAGTCTTTCATTTGACAGATATTTCATCAGAGCATCATCAAGGAGTGAAAGCTTTTTATTTTTTTAGAAAGTGTTTTCAGTGACTCCCTTTTTTTCAATTTCAGGTCTGCTCTGTAGCTTGTCGTGAAGGATAATTACAGTTTATTACAACTTGCGTCACACTCTCATATTGTAGCTCATAGTGTTACCAAAACAAGATCCAGGTCTTCTAGTCATGCTGGTCCTCATCAGTCTAATCAGGTCAAGTTGGTCAGTAGACTGCACAGTTGTAATCATTTTAATTAATTAATAAGAGGGTTGGCCTGAATATCTTACCTCGGGTGTCCCTTTACCAATTGGATGTCTTAATAATGCTGCTGCATACCTAAATCGCAAAAATTAAAGGTACACTATTCTGTTTTCCACCAAAATGCATTATGTTTATTCTTAATGTCCCACAAATGAATTGAATGCATTTTTTTCCTGCATAAATCTTTTGCAAAGTAGATTTTTAAAAGTATATCCTGAAAGCTTTGTTGTTTTCTTTCTAGCTAGCAGCCTTGTTGTGCCTTGTGCTGGTGAATTGTTCTGTTTCTTAACAAGTTACCACCGTTATTATTCAGTTGATTAGTGTAAAAATGACCATGACCATGACTTTAACTTAAAGAATAAAGTAATAGTTCTGGAATTGTCCTTTAACCTACCCTTTAAAGTCCCTGAAAACAAATCTAAAGTATTTATTATGATACTAGATATTCACCACTAATTAGGCAGAAATCAAAGTTAAAGTTCATATTTTTTACTCAATGTTTAACACTCAAAACGTATTAGTGCTGAAAAGGTGTGGTTTAATCAGAATTAATGGCAGCAAATAGTCGTGGAAACATAAGCATCCAATCCAACAACTGTCAGCACATTTTAATTCACATTTTGCCAAGTCCTGAGTGGAAGGAAGTTACATAACCTTTTCTCCAACAAATCCCCACCCACTTCAAACCAGTGAAAAGGGCACAGACACAAATACAAAAGTCTGTCAGGTAAAACACCCCCAAAACTTTAGCAGAAACCTTTGTATTCATGCAGGACCTCGTCGCCTGGAGTAAGAAGCTGATTGAGAAAATAGGTTTTTGAGCCTTTAAGAGCCACTGAATAATCAGACTTAAGAGCTTTAATGTACCGTGACTTTCCTAAAAGATTTTTCTTCGCAAGCTCACAAAAAACCTCTGGCACACAATATCCAGTATCAGCAGCTTTAATCCAAAAGATACCAAATTAAATCTTAAATCTTACACTGTATCAGGAATACTGCCATCCAAATGCATCTATGCTGTATTTATCCAAGCCTGTAAATTCTTTTTTTAGTATCCAGCATTTCCACTGTCAGCAGATTGTCTAATTCATCCTTCTTTGTCTCTTTTTCAGGTGCTGGTTTGGCACACTCGCACAGAGAAACCACACCTCGCAAATGAGCCTAAACATCGGAAGGACACTGTAGTCATCGAGGTTTGAGACGATGAGCCGAGGAGCAGATCCAAAATCCAGAAGCCGAGTCTGGCTGCTCATCATCTTTCTTGGCCAGGACTGATGACAGCATCCCGCTTTCCCTCCTTATCGGGTTAATACAATCTGTTCACGATGGATGGAGCCTCTGAGAAGCTGCATGATTCAAGACTTCTGGCTGTCTGTCATACGTGCTTTGTGAGAAATGGACAGCACTGAATATGCTTGTTTTACAAACTGGGATGACTTGGACTGTTCATTTCCCTCCACCCACAGCTTGCCAGTGTAAAAAAAAGTGAAGTATTAATGTAAAAAAACATGTTGCTGAATTTCAATGCGCCATGTCAATCATTTTGAACTATTAATGTCATTTTGAATAATTAATGCATCATTTTCAGACTGTAATACCGTGACACAATTACCATAAGCAATCAAGGCTCCTGGTACAGATACAGTAATTGGTAACTGCTTATTAAAATGGTACTATAATGCTGGTGTTTCACAAAGTTAGAGGATTTTTCAACCTTCTGGGAAATACACTAATTTTCTTTCAAAGAGTGAGACGTGAAGATGAATACCATTCTCATGTTTAGTAGAGCTGGACGTGTTACCCTGGTTTTGCATAAAGACTGGAATCAAGAGGAAACAGCTAGCATGGCTCCCTCCAAAGCTCAAAGATATGGCAAACAACGCCTCTAAAATTGACTAACACATTATGTCTCATTATTTCACAAAGTTAGAGGATTTTTCAACATTCCGGGAAATACACTCATGTGCTTTCTTTTCCAAGACTAAGACAAGAGAACAGAGCTGGACTTGTGGCCTAACCTAGCATAAAGACTGGATTCCGGAAGAAACAGCTAGCACGGCTCTATCCAAAGTTCAAAGATATGGCTAACAACACCTCTAAAATCGACTTAGTGACACATTATATCTCATTTGTTTAAACGTGTACATAAACAGAAATGTAAAATGGGTCATTTTAGGGGGAGTTACGTGCTGTAACGTTTCTTGGCTAACAACAGTCAGGCACAATATCCCAATGACTTAGCATCACAGTGTTTTCCAGGTGTGGTACCATCATGTTCAGAAACAAAAAACCAAAACCTATGTCCAAGGGTTGTATTTGGCAACCCACTTCAGACACTGGACAGAAGCTAAACTGTCCATCAAGACGTTACAACACATAATGCGTGAGAAATACCATGTGTGGCGTGTGAGTGTGTGAACGGGTGGGAATGCATGTGTCACACACAAAATGCGTGAGACTTGAGCCCTGCGTAATCCCAAAATACTGCTATACTTTGATTTGTGAATGTAAAACAAGGTAGAATGAGCTTTAGAGATGTTAACGGTCATATTCTTGCACTTTGGACAGTACAATGAAACCAGTTCTTTCCCCTTGCGTCCAGTCTTCAGCTATGCTAGGCTGACACATTCCAACTCCAGCTTCATACTTCTTTTACAGATATGAAATTCCTATTTTTTCTTATCACTCTTTGGAAGAAAAACATTTATGAAGACCGCACCTCTTTCACTAAGCTAACTAAAATGTTGGAAGGGAATTTTTCACTACATTTATCCTCTGCCAAACATTTTAGCTAAATTTGTTCTGGAAAAACAGTGGCCACTAAACATTTTCATGGTGGCTCATACCTGCAAGATATCAATCAAAGGCCAACAGAGGCAGCTAGATTTCTCAGCTCTGGTCTTCTTTGTTTAAATGAATCACATTAATATCTCAAACCTAATGTGGTAATGATTTATTGATGCCTAAATGCTACATAATTCTCCTTTAAATCAGCCTGAACTGATCATATATAATGAACTGGTGCAAAGTTTGCCTTCCTCTGTGTATGTGATCTGGTTTGAAAATGGTCGACTTGAAGTAACATCTCTCCTGCCAAGCTGCCATCAATAATGTAGCCTATGGGCCGACAACAAAGACAACTCACCTCACACGAAAATGCACCTGCCAGCGGAGGAATGAAAAGGAATGAACTGAGTAGATGGGATTTAAGTACCACTTCAGTTAGGCCACAAGTTTCAAAGCTCAAATGTGTAAAGAACTGTTTTCATCACTGTGTTTTAGCAGCAGTAATGTCCTGAACATTGAAGGTTATATGTGGTATGAATGATGTAAAGACAGGAAATAAAAACAGAATTCAATCCAGGATTCAACAGCCTTTATTCCCAGTAACCCTCTGGTAAAACTTAGAACAGAAAAAGAAGGAGCAAACTAATAAAATTCCCAAAAGATTAAACAGTACTTTTACAGTTAAAAGAGTCATTGGACAAAGATGTACACAGAAAAATTCCTGGCTATTTACTGCATGGAAACCACTTTTTTTCTCTGTACTAGGCACCAGAAAATGTAAACACATTGGAAATAAACCTGGAGGACTTTAGCTTTATTGAATATGTTTGTGTCTTTCACACTAACCACGTGAGTAACAGAGTTCTACAGTTATTGCATGGCAGAGGGACCCTGTACATATGGGCATGAATCTCTGCATCGGCGTTGGGCAGTGTGATTGTAGCTCTGTGTGTGTGTTATGTTCATTTCTATTTCTGCTCCTCTGTCTATCATTCTCTCTTGTACAATGCAATAAACAAGGACTGGACAGTGATGACGGGACCCATCCAGCGTTTTCATACAGGTCTCCTTTTTGCTAGCATTGTCCAGTCTTGTTCTTCCTCATCATCCTTAACCTGCCGGTCTAGCCCTCTGATTGATTGGTCGTCCAGGTTTATTTGCTGCAGACTAACTGTGCTTTTCTTGTACTGCACACAACAAAACACCACAATAAAGATGGCAGATGGCAGAACATACGTTTACAGCGTCATATATGAAGGGAGCAACATTCTGGGTGTTACAATGGGCCAGTTTGGAAAATAATGTAACAAAAAAAGGGTTTAGTGGATATACCCTGCAGTTGGAAGTGAAGTGACAGCTCACTTATCTCTGCTATTCCCCAACAACGATCTAAGCGACAAAACCGCAACACAGCGAGAGATACAGTACCTGCTCTGCTATTTAAAGTGCAGTAAGACAAACCGCTGTGATTCCAGTAGTGCTTTAATTTGCCTCGGGGAATGTGGAGGAAACGGCTCATTTCCAACAATAAGGAATGTCTTAACTGGGTCAGAGCCCAGTTTCCACAGAACCCAACTCATTTGGTTTTAAAAGACTTCAAAACACCACAGAGTGGCGACCAAAGACACCCTGGGGACCGAGGGCCCCCCAACAAATACTGATGCTTAAAGGGAATCCTTGACATATGAAGGTTGGGGTTGTTTTTAATCAGCGAGCAGTTTGAGAAACAGGGTTGGACTGATAAATATATATTTGTCTGCTGATACAATATAACAATATTTTTAACTGGCTAGGTGATGCTTTCATACCTTTTTTTTGGTTATTGACCCTTTTAAGCAAAGTAATGTCTACGTGTTACTAAGTCTGGGCAATAAATCTAAATTTTAAGTAATCTTGTTTTATTTAACAGGGACAGTGCACATTAATAAACATTTCTGTAAATGCGCCAGTTAGCCAAGGGACTATTTTTCATAGTACTCCCTGGGTATCGGTACTTGATACCTTTAAGGTATCGACTGAAATAAATTGATACTAAGTAGAATTGAAACATCTCCTGTTAAACCTGCAATTGATCCTTTTAGCACCCAGAGCTAGAAAATATTTGTATGGACTTGCTCACAACCAATCAACGCAAAAATGTTTCAATTTAATGCGACATGTGATTGGCCCACTGCCACAGCAGCTACAACCGATCTGTGTTGGTGAAGTTGCAAATTAATGCTTCTATTCACATGACTTGTATCGAATGAAGTACTCAATTGGTATCAGAATCACTTTAAGGATACCTGGATTGCTACTGGTATCGTAATATTTTAAACGATACCCAGCTCTGCCCTTGACAGATGTTACAAAGGCACCCTAAAAATGAATATAATAATAGAAAAGCACACCTTAATTGCCATTTTTGTGTATTGCATGTGTAAAATGTCTACATTGTTTAAACAGACTTATTACAATATGCACAAATGGTTACTTTCAGTTAAAAAGTAACTTAGGTGACAGCTGGTTTTAGGATTGTAGCGACTCAGTGTGGCTAGCTGGGTGTAGCTATCTTGTAGCGAATTTGGAAAACACATCTATGCAAGGGCTAGACTAAAAAAGTACTCTAAATACTTATCTGCACTCTTTGTGTTTATTGACGAGATGAAGTCATGGGAGTATAAAGTCTAGCTAGTCAGGTAGCTATCCTAGCTAGCAAGCTACTTACAGCTATCGTGTTGATACCAAGAAACACAAATTGCGGAGGCAGATAAATTATTGGTAGACTTTGAGTTTCTATCTAATCTGTAATGAAAAATATTACTGAGATGACTGATACCACTAATAAGTATGTAAGCCAGCTGGAGCTAGAGCCAAGAGATGATTAGCTTGGCATGGATACTGAAAGTGGGGTGAAACTGCTAGCCTGGCTCTCTCTAAAGTTAAAGTCAAGCCCTGTATGTGGTGTAGTTCTTTTATGTCTGCTCACAGTAATATTTTTCACAGGAAAGTCTTAAAATCAAAGTATGTATACAATCAATGACTTTTTAAGCCTTTCTTTTAGGAAACTGAATTATTTGCTTTGTAAGATTTTTTATGACTTTAAGATAAAAACAAATATGCATTACTTTTATTTTTGGCCATAATTGCCTGGCCCTACTGTACTTGCAAACCTTTTGTCCCAGGTTGCATTCTGTGTGTTTTCTTAATGTCTTGGGATGGGTCCAACTGGTGAAAGATGCCCTCTTCTCAGATTGTTTAATTTAATTGTTTAATCAAAGACCGAAGAAGTAAATCTTTAAAGAAAAGATTAGAGAAAAGTCAGACACAATTAACACAACCTGTGTAGCTGATCAACAACTTGGGAACCACCAGTGAACATCTTATGATCGCTACACTCTCTACTGAGTGTAATGAGATGTTTGACGATTATTTGATGGAATACTTTGAATGTTCTTTGTAGGAAACTTTCGTCATGACTATCAGTGCAAAATAACGTTTATTGTATAAGCAGCTTTAAACCCAAGTCAGTCAAACTCTATTTAGCTACACTAAACTTCACAGGATACTTTTAAGTAAACTGGAGAACCTCGACTCCAGATAATTTCTCCCTCGTGGAGTGTCACGTGATGGAGAGAACTAAAACCAAACAAAAGTCACTGCTAGTCGAAACATCGACCACTCTCCTATGGCTCTGATAAAAAGGGAGGTTCACATCATATTCACATAAATACAGTACTGCTACGAGGCTCTGCTTGCCTACAGAGAGGGGAGGCGGGGAGGTGGGGGTTACAATATACACAGCAGAGAGGGGTGAGGACAGGGTCGCATTGACCAACCACAAGATAGCCATATCTACTGTAGGTACTGAAAGACTATTCACTAACTATCCATTTGGGTAATGATATATTTGTAACATTATTATAATAGACACTTATTAGTCCAGCAGCTTTCTTTTTTTTGTCTGTTATGCTGTTTGTCTTACTCTTCAGACAACAACAAAAGGAAATAAAAAAAGGATTTGAATAAAGATGGGACACGACAGCTGCCAATCTTTCTTTTTTATCCAGCAAGAGATTTTATCTAGTGAGATGTCATCTTTGCTTTTTAAAGGAATCATGGTGAAGAGGGGGGGGGGGGTTTGGTAGGGCAGTTAAACTGCGCCTGCTGTGCGTTCTATCCGCTGGAGATTTGTGGAGATGGATATATGGGAGCACATTTGGCAGTTGTGTTGCCACGTGACTTCCCTCTGTGTCTCCCTCCACTCATCCTCTGGACCTCTTCATCACTTCCACAGCTGGGTGCTGAGGGTCTGGCCGGAAGCCGTCGCTGGACCGGTGGGCCAACCGGCCGCGGGGGCTCCTGGCTGGCTAAAAGTGCCTGGCGTCGGCCCTCCCCCACTCATAGCCATACCTGACATCTGTTGGGTCATCTGCGTGGGGAAAAGAAAGGAATAGAGACAAAAAGAAAGAATGAGGGAAAGACAGAGAGATGAGGACAGACACTGTGAGAATACATCAGAGTAGAAATAGACAGGTGTGTGGAGGGGTGGGACTCTGCATCCTTTAGCTCCACTCTCTCACAGCCCCTACATTTAAGTAAGGCTATAGCCTTACTTTGATGAGATCAATGTGTGGATGACTCATAAAATCACAACAACTGATTAGCCTACATCTAAGTGAGGCTACAGCCTTACTACAGCCCCTTCATCTAAGTAAGGCTAAAGCCTTATTACAGCCCCTACATCTAAGTAAGGCTATAGCCTCATCTTGATGAGATCAATGTGTGGATGACTCATAAAATCACAACAACTGATTAGTCTACATCTAAGTAAGGCTATATATAGCCTTACCTTGATGAGATCAATGTGTGGATGACTCATAAAATCACAACAACTGATTAGCCTACATCTAAGTGAGGCTACAGCCTTACTACAGCCCCTTCATCTAAGTAAGGCTATAGCCTTACCTCGATGAGATCAATGTGTGGATGACTTATAAAATCACAACAACTGATTAGTCTAAGTCAGGCTATAACCGGCTTTTGGCCGGTATAACGTGTAATTGGCCGGCAGATTAAAATATCAATGGCCAAAATGTCTGGCAGGAAAAACGTCAAATAAATAAATACATGTATAAATTCATTAATAACATATTAAATACTAATATTATATAATATTATGTGATATAACCTATAAGATATGTTGCCTTGACAACAACAACAAAGTTGTGCCAAAGTTTCATTTCCTTCCGTTTCACTGAGAACTTTGAGTGTTTGATCATGTCACTGACTGCAGCACTTATAAATCGCGCTGCAAATAAATGTGAATTATATGTGGAAGTCGAACTGGACAAACATCTACTGTAGAATTATGTCTGTATTTAATACTGTGGAGTGATTTTCTCAGTTATATCTGCAGGATCAGGGGTGCATTAAGGAGTGGGCTAACTTGGGCCACAACCCCAGGGCCTCCACCATGGGTGGGGCTCTAAAAATTGAGAATAATTATGTAGGCTAATGAACGACTGCACTACTGTGACATCTGGTGGTAAAAGTGATGGGGATGGTGTGACACCAAGAGGCCCCCCTCCCCTCCTCCCATATCTTTCATTTTGATACAATGTAACAAAATCACACCATATATATTTCCAACACGCAGCTTAGTTGACGGCACACAAAGCGACAGGCAAGACGACACATAGCCTAATAGTTAGCAACAACGAAGCGTTCACACCCAAGTGGCATTGTAATTGTTGTGATGTAATTGTGCATGTGTGTGTGCGTGCATGTGTGTATGAGTGCATGTTGGCTCATTTGCAAAAATGAAATGCACATAGTTAATGTTAGGCCTACATATATTAAATAAATAAATGGCACAGAGATGAATCAGTTATTTGCTTGCAATATGTTTGATTTGTTGCATAGCCTATTGAACAGTTATTATTAGCCTAAGTGAAGTATTGTGCTGATGTAATTGTGTGTGTGGGTGAGTATATGTTGGCTCATTTGCAAAAGTGAAATGCACATAGTTAATGGTACATACATTGACACATACAATGGTACAAATAAATGGCACAGAGCCAAAGATGAACTTGTATTGAGTTTTTATAGGCAAAATATAGTGAGTCCTGTAGCGGGGGTGTGGGGTGTGAGCCTCATAAAGTTCTGTAGATCAGGGGCCTCCAGTGATGTTAATGCACCCCTGCTTACCACCATCCCTCACTTTTACCTTCTCCTCTGCACTTAAAGGCCCTCCACCCTCACCCCCTCGCTCCCGTTCTCTTCCTAAGTCTTCATCACCTGCCCCCCCCCCCCCCCCCCCCCCCCAAACCCCATCCACCTCCTCTGTTCCCCTGCTTGCCCTCCTCCTTCCATTCTGTCTTATCCATTATGAATGTGCTTTGGTGCAGCTCTCTATGCTTATCTGGTCATCTGAGAGCTCTGTGTGTGTGTGTGTGTGTGTGTGTGTGTGTGGTTATGCACATGTGTCCACCAGGACAGAACATACATGCAACTGAGCGCTCATTCATCAACGCACTATTCCATTATGTCTGTGTGCACAATGTTCTCGTGCACGCACACACACACACACACACATACATACCTGTACCGAGCTTTTAAGCAGGTGTTACTTTTTTGCCAGCTCCATCCATTAGACATAATGGGTGTGCGCCTGAAAGGTTTTTTTTTTTTTTTTTTAAATAAAAAGGTGTATGTGAGCAAGACTGTGTGTGTGTGTGTGTGTGTGTGTGTGTGTGTGTGTGTGTGTGTGTGTGTGTGTGTGTGTGTGTGTGTGTGCGTGCATGGGTGTGTGTGTGTGTGTGTCCTGTCTGCAACTGTTCATCTCTACCTCTCTTTGCAGTGGCCTAATTAATGCCATTGGTCTCACTTATAGTGACAATTTCTTTTCTTTTCTTCTACTGTCTCTTCTTTTCGTTCCTCTCCTCTCATTTATTCATGTCCTGCTCTTCTCACCTTTTATTTTTATCTTTTTTCTCTACTGCTTTCCTAACTCTCGTCTTCCTGTCTTGCCTCACCCTGATATACTTCACACAAAAACACTCTTCATCCACCTCCCACCTTGACTGTTCAAAGGCAGTGACATACGCACGCATGCAAGTACGCACGAGCACGCCTGTGTGTGTGTGCTTCAGTGGTGATTTATGATCTCTTATTAACCTCCCTAGTTGTCAAGATGCTGACAACAGCTCTGAGTGCAGGCACACACACACACGATAGGGACTAGATATAAGCTGTGTGTGTGTATGTTATGAAGGGGAAGCTTAGACAGATGTGCTGACAGGCATCTCAGCATTGATCCAGTATAGATACAGCTGTGTGTCACTCTGTGCAGGTGAGTTTGGTCAGAGGTTTGTACTGTTAATACAAGCCTCTTCAGTATTCTACTTATTTTCCATATTTTTAGTTAGTGTAGTTCTCCCTTTTGTCTTTTTAAATGAAGGAATAAACTGCTGCTACACAATTTTTCAGATGATGAACCAAGAATATGCCACTTATGTAAAGAAGCTTCCTCCTCTCATGCAAAATAACAAACTAGTTGTTTTGTTTAGCATCTAGAGAACCTAATGTTCTAATTAAGAAAGTTGTGGTTCCACTTGGGTTAATAATCAACATCTCTTTAATTTGCAGCACAGCTTCACTTTAAACAAAATCTGTTAAAACATTCAGAGTTTGGCTTAATGACCAGATTGAAATGAAAGGTATGAAATAAGAGCTGATATAACGTTGGTGTTAACAGCAGTGATCTGTATATGGATATCTTATCTGGAAAAGGACAATGAACAGATTGCAGTTGGACCATCTGGTGGTCTGCTCCTGGAAGACACTGATTCATGGACTAAATTCATCTGCAATCTGCTGAGAATTAGACGACAAGCAGCGACGAAACAGCTGGACTGATGAGGAAAACATGCCAGCAGCACAGCCATGTTTATAAAAAGGTATGCTACTGTAATATTATCAAGTGCTGTGGATGATAATGTCTTTCCTGTTGCAATCAGAAGAAATCAGTGAGATCCTAGATTAATGTCAGCAGTCTATGTGACTCTGTGAACATTTTCAAATGACAGCTGAAAACACATTCATGTTATCTGTGTCATTTTAACTTATTTTTACTAAATGTCTATTTTTCTTCTTTTTTACAATTTTATTATTGTTTATTTGCTGTTGTTTTCTTGTATTGTATTTTTAGGTGCTCTATAAATAAAGTTCATTATTATTATTATTATTATTATTGTTATCATCATTAGATCATAATAATAATTTATTATGATCTAATGTAGTAGCTAATCCTCCCAAGCTAAACACAGACATCGAGCAGGATTTTAGTGAGCAGGTGAATGAATCCAGCTTTTGAATGAAGCTTTTCCATGAACCTTGCAATGGAGACAAGAGTGGCAAGAGTGACGCGTGTGATCATGGACACATGGTAAATGAATAAAAACAAGATGGGGACATATGTTGTCTCAAAATGCTAAAAGGACATAAAAATGTAAGTACATGACAAAAATGAGACTAAAAGGGAGATGAAAACTAGATTATAATGTCAAAAACATTTTAAAAATGAGACTAAAACTAATGTACATTTTCATCAGTTGACTAAAACTAAATTAAACTAGGTCTTTAAATGAACACTATTCAGCAGTGCTCATACAGCTGCATCACTCCCCTTGACCTGGAATGCACCGTGTTTGTCTGCCAGCCTCGCCACCTTCATTTGCATATTGACATCCTGTCACAATGCAGGCAGAGCGATAATAAGAAAGCTTATTAATACCAGATGCAAATGCAGAGGCCGGTCATCAGACATCATTATCCACGTATATACACATGTTGGTAGCAGATATAAGAGACGGATCATGAATATAAAACAGTGACACGGACTGACCTGCTGACAGAGATGCTGTAACAACAAGTCAGCTGGTTTCAAATGTAAGTACACTCTGTAAGTGCTGTTTGTTACTCAGCTTGTTCCAACAGTGAATAAAGGAGGTGAGGTCTCAGTTAAACTGCATCACATCTGTCATATCAGAGCTGGGCAGCACTGACTGGAGCAGATTGGATTTTAACTAGAGGGCCAATATTGGCTCCATACTGTATGTTGTTCCAACCCTGCGGGCTATAGTCACATATTTTATCACTGGCAACAAAACTGATGAGCAGAGCAGCGTTAAGAACAATAAACTAAATCACATATTGAATGAAACTGACTGCCTCTTGTTAACTAACAGTATTATTTTACACTACCTTGTTATGCCTCCCACCACAAGATGCTTCCAAGTTTTTAAATGACTTTGCCACCACTCCCCCCTGCATCACCAAACCCCCCTCCCTTCCTAATGCTGCAGAGTTCATTATATACTCGCTAATCATTTCATGGGACAAGGGACAAAAGGGAGTGACACGACAGAATTTTTAAATATTATTGTGCAATAACCTTGGTTATAAAAAAAGATTGAGTCGTTGATTAAACCTGCTCTTCTTGATGGGGTGAGGTCGTTACTGCTGACGGGGGATTGCAGAGAATTAGAGAGCAGGACGTTGTGTTAGACTATAAATTAACTGTTAGGGCTGTGGCTGTTTCACAGGTGGTGCAGAGGGAAAGTACACTATTTATGAGATTGTTCATTAGGTTACTAAATAGAGCTAACATTTGAGGGCTTCCTACAAGATTAATATGCAGAGAAACTGGACTGGAATGTTAAAATGAATGAATCACCATTAAAATGTATTCAAATACATTAAGATTAATCAGCAGCATTCCAAGTGTATAATATATGTTTTTTGTGTGTTACCTGGTTCATGTTCCACTGTCCTTGCTGCTGCCCTTGCTGCATGTTGTACATGTTCTGTCCTTGATTGGCTGGCATGGCGCCCTGCTGCATGCCCATGTAGCCGCCGTTAGGCATAGCCATGCCGGACACCATGGGCCCTCCGCCCATCATGGTGGTGGGGGGGACGGCACCGCCCATGCCCGGGGCGAAACCCTGCTGAGCGAACGGCATCTGAGGCTGGCCCATGTACATACCTGCTGGAACACACACCAGCACACACACATGCACAGAGTTAGTAACTGTCCAACAACTGTGGACACTTTCAACTTAACATAAAAGAAAAGAGAGCTGGGTCAAGGTAAATAAAAAGGTTTTCTAACAAACGGCAATGAATGCAGTGTAGCTTTGATTCACTACAAGAAATATAGAGAAGTAATACATTTAACGATCTAATAAAAAATGTGTTGGGGAGCCAAACTTCCACACAAACAAGCTGGTTTAAGACACTTTGAAAACTCAAATACAGTCACAAGGGCAAAATTAAATGCATTTTTTAGGGAAGCAATCACAACAAGTCACATAACACACAACAACACTAGGTTATCTATTACAGTATATACTGTAATAGATCACCTAGTGGTTTCTAAACTGATAGCAGCCCAAATAACTAACAACTGGAGGCTCTGCAGATTAGCTCTTAGCATGCTAAAGCTACTGAGCCTACAGAGAGCGGAAAACTTTCTCAACTTTGCTTCACCGCAGATTGAAAATACTTAAGGGACAAATTCAACAACATTTTTCATATATTTCTATCATTTATTTATGAGGCAGCCCATTTAAACCAAGCTACAAAAGCAATGTTAGCGACTAGCTGGTGAGCATAGTGTAGCTTTTAGCATGCTAAAGCTAACGAGCCTACAGAGAGTGGAAAACTTTCTCAACTTTGCTTCACAGTAGATTGTAAATACTTATGAGACAATTTCAACAACTTTTTTCACATTTGTGTGTCATTTATTTATGATGCAGCCTATTTAAACCAAGCTCTAAAAGCAATGTGAGAGACTAGCTAGTGAACATAATGCAGCTCTTAGCAGCTAGAGAGACAAATATTTCTCTCAGGAGTTGGTAGAGAGCAAAAACAGACTCTAAATGAATGTTAATGTTGTTCAATGTCAGCCAGACGTGTAAACTGACTGTTTGCTTCCATGTTTGCCTAAATGATTTCATTAAATTATAATATGTCAATTTTGTGTCCCTTCATTTGGAAAGCAACTGGTGTTCGACTATTTTTTTGTTGTCACAGCAGTACACAACCTGCCAATAGTGAAACTAAAGGCCTTCCTTAATATTAACAGAGTTTGGGCATCTTTTTAAAAAAATGCTTTACAGTCAGCTTGAAGTAAAAATAGAGACAAATATCACATATAAATGTAGGAAAGATATTTGAAAAAGAAGTTAGTTTGACTGCTGCAGGAGAATTCTAACACTGCTACACTGTTTCTTAATTGCAGCCTCAAGATTTATCTGAAGCTGTAAAATGTCATATTTTTTAATCAACATATATCAACCATCAGCCTGTTTAGCGCTGCATGAGACTGTGCTGTGGGAAAGTGATAAGTGCCAAAATAAAACACTCATTTATCAGTATTTTTTACTGAGTGGAGAGACCTGAAGAAGCAAAGAGGAGATAACTTCTATAAATTTCAATTAAAAAACCTTTGATATTAGCCTGGTGTGTTCACAGCATGGAGAAAGTGTTGGAAACTTCCACCAGCCGACTAGATGGTGAAGTATTTCTGTATCTACACTACATCGACTCAACTAGTAAAAATGGAAATTCACTTTATTGATGTACACCATGAAAAGAGGTGCTGTTTTTAATATTTTGGATCATTTTGTGATTAGATGCACTCCATTCTGTTGCAATCTAGACACGGACACACACACTCAGAGGATAAAAGTCAGTGCTTTTGGGTATTAGCCCGGTAAGGTTCTTTTGGCTTTGATCTCCATCAGCATTTATTTGGACTCAGAGAGGACAATAAGGCAGCAGAAAGCCCTTCATCCTGATTTCCATCCTAATCCTCTGTACACATCAGTATGATCACGCAGGAATATAATCAATATGCACATGTGGCTCCTGCGCTAATCTGCTGCCTGCTCTTCTCCACCATTCACACCACATGTAACTCTAATTCTTTCCCACACACACACTCCGAACATGCTCAAGGTTGGTATTATGTGTGTTATGTATGGACCACCGCCTACATCCACGTATAAAGACACACATAAACAGTCCTGGCACTTCAATCTTTACACATAATAACTGTGAGATGAGTGTGATTCTGCTCTCACTTCTCTATTTTTACTGCCGCAGTGGGACTCTGGTAAATGCAGCGTTGAGTGGACCTGCCTGCTTTCCAGCAAGCTGACCTTCCATCTGCCTTCACTCTGCTCCATTTTTATGATGCATCTTCGCTCTGATGTGTGTGTGTGTGTGTGTGTGTTTGTGTGTGTGAAAGTCTGTGGGTGTGTTTTTCTGTTTGTGTACGAACACCTATGTGTGAGTGTGAGCGCCCTCGTGCTTCTGTACATTTTCCCTGCTGCGACAGTCTGTGGTATTGTGTTTGTTTGTATTCCACATGTACAACACACCGAGTCCTTTGACCTGCCAGTCCATACATTCAAACCCTGCCACTGAAAAACACAGCTCAACTACTACCATATAATGGCAATATATAACTTTTTCTTTTACAGTTTAACAGTCAATAGGATGTATACCACATCACTGGTTCCCAACTTGGGGGTCAGGACCCCTCCAGTCGGTCACAGGATAAATCTAGGAGGTCATGAGATGATTATATGAAACCATATATCAGCTGTACAAAATGTCTTCATTATGTCTTCATTATCTCAGAAGTTGGAAGTCTTAACTGGGAATGACATTAGAAAACCAGTTTTAGCCAGGTTAGCCATTGATTGCAATACTAGTTGATATAAATGCATTACAAACACCACAGCAACATGTCCACAGATAGAAGTTGGACAGTGATGTGTGTACGACTGATTTAATGAGACTCAAATAAGACAAAACTGCTAATAAACAGGATATTACTACAACTTTCACACTGTTGATGCATGGAGCAGCAATCCTGGATTTTGAATTCGGGGCTGGTGAGGTTCTTCAAACATTTGAAGTTGGAAATCCAACTTCGGGGGACATTCCAGATGAAATTTCCTACTGGGAACTCTTCAGAGTGTAAATGGAACAAACCATTGTATAGCAGTACTGTGGCACAGTGGTTAGCACTGGTTTGATACCTGGCTGGGGCCTTTCTGTGTTTGCATAGGTTTCCCCCCATTGTCAAAAATATGTATATTAGGTTAATTCTCCGGTCAGTATCGTGACCAAGGTACTGATATAGAACTTGAGTTGGTCACTAGGTGCTGCATAGTGGTGGCCTGAGGTTCTAGGATGGGATAAATGCAGACAAATAAAGTATCAGTATTCTGATTTGTCTCTAATTTAACCAACTTTGCTTTTCTGAAAAAAAAAAAAATATCTAAGATTTTTCATAATTTACACTGTTCCATCTTAAATGTGTTCAATAAAACAACCTGGTAAAATAATATCACTCTTTAAACATGTCACAACACAAACATAAGAATTCAGGATGTGGCTTGTTATATTCTCTCTATCACTGCAAACTGTGACAGGTTTTGTTATTTCTGCACCATTATAACCAAAAGCCTTTGCACACTGTGGTTATTTCCTGTAATCGTAGTAAGAGAATATGTTCACAGCCCCAATGACTGCTGTTCAATTTTTCTGTGTACACAGACATTGTGTTTTCAGTCATAAATGAGTAAAGCTGCACAGCTCAAAGAAACTGCAGTGAATGACTTTCTTAGAACATATTTGCTTCTTCGTAACCAAACCTGGATGACGAAGGGTTAATAAAAATGGTGCGTGCATGTCTGTGCATGTGCGTGTGTGTGTTACCTTGTCCTGGAGCCGGCTGTTGCTGGCTCTGCGGCTGACTGCCCACTGAGCTGCTGGCGTACAGAGACAGGATGGAGTCTTTAGATAAAAGCTTCTTCTCCTCCGCCCTCGTGGTGGTGGTAGTGGAGGTAGAGGAGGAAGAGGAGGAGGAAGTGGAGGGGTCCGGCTGCGGGGGTGCTGTACTGGAACCAGACTGTCAGGGAGACAGAAGGAAGAGAAATGCCATCAGTTTGATAGTTTCACCGAAGCGTGTTTGGGATCTTACAGAGTCATACGTGACTGGGTAACCTTATGCATGTACGTACAGTATAATACAGTGCGGGCTGGATTTGACAAACATTAGGCTGGGTCAGTTTTTGATACCAGTGTAGATGTTGCATATCATTGTTTTTTTTGTTTTACCACATCAATCCTTTTTTTCTCTCGATAATTCACTTTGAGAAATAAGACGTTTCATAATAAAAGCCTTAAAGTGACTCCAAAGATATGAAACTATGACCAACTTTAGACTAACAACCACTCTGAAATCCTATAGTATTATGGTCTGCTGTCATATTCACACATCTGTTACAGCTGCACCTCCTGTTTTCTATCTTCCAGGTACCTGTAGCAAAATGCTCCCAACTGAAATGTTGACATTGAGTGATGGCAGTTTAACACCGATTGAAAGAATGAATAGAATAAACCCTGACCCCCCCCCCCCAGTAAAGTAGAGGCTGTATTAATGGCTGTTATTTGAATATAGCCTTTTCAGAACTTGCAGTATAAACATATAAAAATAAAAAGCTTTTCTCATTTACCAGTAACTGAAAAAATCCAAACATCATAATTGAAATGTTAAAATGTTGTCTAGACACAAGCATCCACACAAGAACACTGACTGAGTGAGACATTTAAAATCTGTCATCCAACTGGCATTTATTTATTTATTCATTCGTTCTTATTTATTTATTCATTCTTATTCACAAGAATAAAAATCTGACCAGACATTCGATGCCAGCTTTCACTTGTTGACAGTTTTCAAATGATTTAAATTTGCTTGGAGCAACAGACACTTTTCAGTCTGTGCCAAAAAAACTATATTGTAATAGGGTGGTCCTAACAATTATATTATATTATATTATGTAAATATGCATGCTCATTTAGAGTTTCACAAACACCTGTTCTGTATTTTGCTCACTATATTTGCATTTAGTCTAGATATGCAAGACCTGCAGATAGACTGGAAATAAAATGAAAAGACATCTGCTGCATTACCATAGTAACACAATCACATCACACACACCTCAAAATCAAACTGATCAACACTTCACCACCGAGTGAGCGGCTCAAGTGACAGGACAGTAGTTATTCTCTCAGGCTTGACATAAAGAATGATGTGCTGAATGACATGCTAAAATAGTTAGAGACATAGGACATGAAGATGGACATGTAGACTATAGAGTCTATAAAGAATAGACTACTACAGGAATAAATGCATTTGAGATGTTTAGCATATCTGAATATGAGGCTTTTTTCCCACCTGGAAGTACGCCTGAAAAAGTGTTTATAGTGTCTTTGTGTTCAGAACATCTTCTACACAATGACTTCTATACAAAGTCAGACAGTTAGTCCAGTTTAACCTGCATGAGTTTCTGAAGGCTTGTTTAATGTGTTTTTCTGCCAAATAGGAAATAAATTCATGATGACTGACTAATCATAAAAAACTAATCATAAGTGTCTTCCAATGTTTCTACTGCTGAAACAGAATATTTCAAGCTGTCAAATATCACTGTCACAAATGATAATGTTTGGCCGCTGCCTATAGAAGGATAGGAGAGTGTGAGCATGCAACTAAACTATGATGTAATCTATATTCCAAAAGTATTTATCCAAAAACAAAAGGTGTTCTGGGGTCGCTTTATATTTGAGCCAATACAAAATATAGAAACAAATTATTTTCTGAGGTTTAAATCATTATTTATTTATGGCACGATGGTTTAAAAATGGCTTCACTAATTTGTACAGTAAGGTAGAAATCAATACAGAGGCAGCTCCGCTCATATATCAAGTATATAACAGGGTGAAAAAAAAAGCCAAGACAGGACAAGAAAACAGGAGTGAGGAGAGCAGTTGAGAGACAGAAGATAAAAACTGAAAAGGGAGAAGAGCACGAGTTGAATGAAAGAGAAGAGAGAGAAAAGAGGAGGAAAGAGGAGACAATAGAGGAGAAGTGTTGCCGCTGTAAGTGAGACAGATGATATTAATTAGGCTACTTCAAAGAGAGGTAGAGATGAACAATTGGAGACAGGACACACACATGCCAGACACACACACACACACATACACACACGCCAGACACCCACACACACACAAGCACAATGTCTCGCTCACATACACCTTTTTATTAAAAAAAACAGGTGCACACCTATTATGTCTAATGGATGGAGCTGACAAAAAAGTAACACCTGCTTAAAAGCTCTGTACAGGTGTGTGTGTGTGTGTGTGTGTGTGTGTGTGTGTGTGTGTGTGTGTGTGTGTGTGTGTGTGTGTGTGTGTGAGAGAGAGAGAGAAAGAGAGAGAGAGAGAGAGAGAGAGAGAGAGAGAGAGAGAGAGAGAGAGAGAGAGAGAGAAAGGGAAGTGAGAGAGGACAGAGAATGGAGAGGGGAGAAGGGAGGCGATAGTCAGCTGGACTTCATGAATAAGATAAGGAGAGACAGTGTGATAAACAGTGCAACACACACACACACACACACACACACACACACACACTCTCTCTTTGGTGAAAAAAACCCCACACTTCATCCACACTTGTACACACACAAATTATACATTCTCTCAGTCACGCACAAACACAAACTTAATACTCAAGTGTGCATGCTCCTGACACACACACACACACACACACACACACACACACACACACACACACACACACACACACACACACACACACACACACACACACACACACACACACACACACACACACACACACACACACACACACACACACACAAAGCTTTGAGAATGTGTTTGTGCTCAACTGCTTAGCAGGCAGCGCTGCTCCCCTCTGTCTCTCTCTGCTGACTTTCTTTGACTGGAGGAGAAGGGGAGGAGGGGAGGAGGGAAGAGATGAGGAGGGTGAATGAAGAGATAAAGGGGGGGAAGATGGAGGAAAAGGAGGGAGGAGGAGAGCGGAGGCCGGGCTGGAGAGGAAGAGGAGGGACGGGAGGATAAAGGGAGACGGGGAAGAATGGAAGAGGATGCAAGAAGAGGAGGAGAGCAAGGTAGGGGAGGAAGAAAAAGAAAGATGGTGGAGAGAGGGATGAAAGGTTTAAAAAAAAGGAGTCAGAAAAAGAAGAGAATGAGGAGGGAGGAGAGGAGGGAGAGGCAGGGGTCCATTTTCTCTCAAGTGAAGCCAGTTAAGGTGAGTCAGGTGTTCACGGAGGCAGGATGGAGCTTCCTATTAATAGCTGCAGCACATTAGCATCATACAGGCTCCTGAATAGAGGAAGCAATGAATGGAAGGTGAGAACTATCCTCATCTGATCCGTCTGATGTCAGCCAGCTATATAACATGACTCAATCAAGGAGCTAAGCCTATTTGCTGTTAAGCTTGTTCGCCAAAAAAAAAGAAAAAAAAGAAAAGAAAAAACAGACTTTAAACCTCAACAAACTGCTCTAATCGTCGTCCGTCAGCTTCCAGCTTCCGCACAACTTTGTAGGATGGACACCACAACTCACACAGAGTCTCTGAACTTCTGTGATAAGACCTAGGATGATGTAGGAAGGAAGGGAGCAGCAACATGTTGGATGAAGTTGCTTGGAGGTAGTTTAATTAAGTTTGCGCTGAGATACGGTGAGTAACTTTTCACTGTGTGCAGCTTTAATTACGACGGAATGGTTCTTTTTAGAGTTTTGGTCATTATTTCTGTCAGCTGTAATAACATTGTACTCTAAGTACTGTAATTACTGAGATCTGGGGACACTGCGGGAAAATAAGAACCCGAGTTGCAATAAAGAATCATCCTTTAAGCTGACTGCGAGTCTTAGCATTGGGCTGTCACTGTGAGGCTGCCGAGGCGCCTTAAATGACCTCAACATAGTCAGGCTGAATTTTGCTAGGTGAAACTGAGCGAAGCGTTGAAGCAAAATGAAGATGGGAAAGAAAAAAAAAGCATCGACTGTGGAAGCTATCATGGCTAGTGTGATAACACTGTTCCACAAAGTTGAAATTCACCTCCATTCCTCACAGAAGTTAATGGGGGGTGAAATTCAGTGTGAGTCACAATGTATTTCAGGACAGGTGATGTGAGTACAAATTAATTTGAAACAGTATGTTGGTTTGAATTTGTGTGAACCTGATTTTTTTTGAAAAGGTGAAAGCCCTGATAGAAATTATACAAATGAAACATTTCAGGAAACTAACCAATATTAAAAATGTAATAAAAAACTCAACTCAGCTTCAAGCATTGTGTTGTGTGGTTCACAATTAAAGATTTAGTTGTGTGAACTTGACTCAACCTTTCTAGACATTTAGACTTGTCAAACACAGCTGCAAATAATAACAGTATTAATATAAATGTTTTAGTTTAGTTTTCTCCAATAATGGTCAAGGGTGTGGTTGAAACAAATAAATAAAGGCTGTTCCCAAAAAAAAGAACATGGGTGGATAAACTCCTGGTTACAGTTAAAGCTGCAGTGCGAACATTTTGTCTCCCCCTTCTGGCAGTTAGAGTAATTACAAACACACTGGCAACAAATGCTAACAAGTAGCCCACACCGTCACAACTGTTGCAGCTGTAAAGTGATGAATAAATTGTTTTGACACACCCTGCACAAAATGACGTTTCATTATCGTTTCATTTTCAGAATTTGATCCATTCGGTCCAATAACATTTGAAATGTCTAGAAGAGCCAAACGGTAATATCATTTATCCACGCTGAAGACGGACTGTCTGATAACCAGAAATATCTTAACACAGATAAGGTTAATGTATTTCCTGTAAGCACCGATTCATTTGACTAACACCTTTGTCCAAGGCAACTTACATTTTTACCCAACATCCACACTAATCTGGAGCAATTTAGGGTTGAATATGTAAGAATGAACCATTCATCCTACAGTTAATGTACCCAGTCTATCACCTGGGATACAGTATGTGGACAATCAAACTGCATTATCAGAGGTAAATGTTACAGACCTTAGGCATTGGATACTCCCCTCCTGCCTGCTGGGATAATTATTGGCCTGAAGTCACATGACCATGAACCCAACCCATCTTGGTAGATAACCCATTGGATCATATGTCTAGATGCACATAATTGGTTATTTTTTGTATATTTTTTACTTACTTTTACTTAACTACCCTATTTAAAAGCTCTTTGTAATGTCTTTCATGGTAACCCTGACGAGAGCCATGAACTGACACGCATTGATCTACTAATAGATTTGTTCTGTAGACTAAAAGTGTTGCTGGAACCTTGACCTTTTAAGACTGTTGCCTTTTAAAATATAAAATATAATTGTGAAATTGTTAGGAAATGACAGTAAAGATGATAACCTCACTATGTGTTTCTTAAAATCAAAGCATCTCAGGGCATGAATGCATTTTGCTTCAGTTTTACTGAGGAGACCAAACATTTTCCATTGCCCTTTCACTTCCTCCATCTCCTGTGATTGCCAGACACTCCAGCAGCATTAGCTCTATTTACACTGAAAAAAATGTGAAGCAGTCCAAGAGAATTCATGCCAAATCCAAACAGGTGGCACACAATGGGAAATGCGGCGATACATCAGTCTAACCTCACATCTAACGGAAGAGAAATTCAAGCAGAGTATATTACATGTGCATCCCTCCTTTTCTTTGTCTTTCTCGGTCATGCTGACATTAATACCCTAGCCGCGCGCGCACACACACACACACACACACACACACACACACACACACACACACACACACACACACACACACACACACACACACACACACACACACACACACACACACACACACACACACACACACACACACACACACACACACACACACAGGCCACATAGTGTGTGATGTGTTGCAGGGATCCTAGCAGCACATTGTGTAATAGAAAGCCTCTTCAACAAGGCTCCATTCTTCTCACCCAATGTTGGTGTTGATGGGTGCAGCCAGAGCTCTGAATTACCACTCTGACAGCCTTTTCCTCACTGTCGCTATTGATAGACCTCCACGGCCCCCCCACCACCCCACACACACACACACACACACACACAAAATAACTAGACTATCTTTCTCTGCACGGTTTTCCATCACTGCTTGAAATACTCATACACTCCCCTCTGATAGACCATCTGTGGCTTTAAAACCACACCAGGCTCCGTGTTGTTTGTGCTGCAGAATTTGTGCTCATTTACTGAAATCAAAAGCAACACTTGCCTCGGAAATGTGAATTAGAGAAAAGGGGTGCGCCATAAAGAAACAGGGGAAGAAAGAACAAAAGAAGAAATCGAGGAAGGAATGAAAGAACAAAGAAACAAATCAATTGCCGTTCACCGGTTCTTTGCTGGTCTCTGTTCTCTCTGCCTTTCCTTCTGCTCAACAAACTGCATTCAGCTCTTACATCCTCTCAGCAATTAACTGCACACCCTTCCTTTCTTTTCTTACTCCTGTCTCACACCACTGCCTTTATTCCCTTCTTCTATCCTTCACTTTTTCTTACTCTCACTCTCATTTCTCACTGGAATCCTCTCCTAGTCCTTTCACAGTCCTCTTTTCTCTTTCATTCTGTTTCATGCAGAAAAAACAGAGACAGACAGTCCTGGAATAATGGTCTACACTTCTACTTATTGAGACCATTTGCAGCATGTGGACACTTGGTAAGGTTTTAGTGTCTTAGGTATTTTCTTCTGCAGTGGATTGAAAGCCATGCAGAGTCCTAGTTCTTTCTTGGACTTCAATAATGGTTACAACATAGATGTATGTTCCGGACTTGGCTGCTACATTAGAAAACCTACCTTCCCTCATCAATTTAAAGCTGCACAAAATGTGTAATGTGAAAGGTGTCTCTTTTGGTACCAAATCCACAGAGATTTATGGCCCTCCTCAGCTCTGAAAAGTTGTTTTAGCTTCTTTAAGCTTGCTGTTTTAGATTTATGGCCCATATCTGTTATTTTCATTGCTTTGGTTAAGCCTCACCCAGCAGATCTATTGTGTAGGACTAGATATTATGATCCCTAAGTTGCACACTTTCTGCCAGGACTGGGATGGTCAAGTGAGTGATGGCATCCTCTGGGTTGTCAAGTGGGCGTCCTCCTTCCTCGATATGTCGCAAATAGGCCTACAACACCTCCAGAGGGTTGAAGCAGTGAATCCCGGCGTCAAGGATACCATCTACTCACTTGGGGGCCCAGGTGGAGTAAATGGTAAAAGGTAAATGGACTGTACTTATATAGTGCTTTTCTAGCCTTTCTGATCACTACTACTAAAGTGCTTTTACACTACATGTCACATTCACCCATTCACACACATTCATATATTGATGTCAAGGGTGGGATGGAGACTAACCATTCACACACATTCATTGCAATTTGAGGTTAAGTATCATGCCCAAAGACACATCAACATGGACTGAAGGAGCCGGGAATTGTTCCGCTGAACTTCCGATTGGTGGACAGCCGCTTTAACTCCTGAGCCACAGCTGCCACAGTCCTTTCTCTTCATCAGCGGTCCTTGGGAGGTCTTTGCCTGCCGGTGGACCATCCCTCGCACTTCCATCTCCTGGAGTAGTTTTGATGTTGACGTGGCTATGAACCGTCTACGGCCTACTTCAATCGGTCTGACATTTGCTGTCCACCCTCGTTGTTGCACATCAGCTGCCAGCTCTGCGCTCCTTAGCTTCTTGTGCTCGTAGGCCTCCACCACTGCATCTTCCCAGGCCAATGTGAGCTCAGTGATGTAGAGGTGTAGAGAGGTGTTTTCAGCAAACAAAGCTCTTAAAATGCAAAAATGCAAATATTAAGAACTTCTGGAGCTGGTGGAGACCCAAAAAGAGCCAAAAGGAGAGATATTTGGCCTACATACAAAAGATGGCCAGAAATGTTGTGTTTGGCCAAAAAAAATTGATGAATGCAGGTTGAAAATATGAAGAATGGAGTTTTTGCTGTTAAACTAACACGTCAACAGGTAAAACATTTCATATTCTATGTACAGCTGCATTAACCTCTCGTGTTTGCTTCCTGAGTTCTCATCTAGTCCCCGGTGATATTTTATATGATTTGATGATTAGACTTTTCTTTGTTGTCTTGGCAGAAGCTTCTCTGCCACTCATCTTCTGATTGTGTTTTCGCTCCACTGGTGCGCTCTTTGATCAGTTGTCTTTGTGTTTAGGGAGCAGACGTCTCAAAAAAACATGTTGCCGTGATATACTGGTGTTCAAAAGGTGTGCTGACTCGATGTCTGAAATGAAAATGTGTTGAGCTTTTTGTTGCACTGCCCGTTTAGGAACTTTCAATATAGCTGCAGTTTGGCGCTGGGATAGTTTTGCAGCA
Source organism: Scomber japonicus (assembly GCF_027409825.1). NCBI lineage: Eukaryota > Metazoa > Chordata > Actinopteri > Scombriformes > Scombridae > Scomber > Scomber japonicus. The sequence goes on along the minus strand of NC_070591.1, from coordinate 28,215,780 downwards.
CTCAGGAGAACAATTTAGTCCCTGACTGCTTCATTAAACCTCCTTATTACATCATTACAGACAACTGGAAGAAATTTTTAATGCTTTGATGAATGTTCCATCCTAAAAGTCTCAGCAACTGTGAGAATTACGCCCAGAGGATCATACTGATTCGTCAATATCTAGTACTAGTTGTTAAAATACTGCATAATAAAACACAACATGACAGCATTTAGCAACTGTGGAATGATGCCAACTATTATTTTCCTTTTTAAGAAATGTCACTGAATACTACAAAAATCTGCTGGCTTTGGGTAAAGACAGAAACAGTGTGATTCAAGTCAGTACTTCTGGTGTGTCTGAGCTCATCCTCTGAGAACGAGTGGTACTTCATGCTCCACGTCCTGCCTGTCTTCCGACCTCAACCTCCACCTTCCTTTATTCATCCATTTCTCTCTTAACCTGCTCTCCGCCCACGCGGCCCTCTTTCCATGCATGCATCACCTTGAATCATTTTTCTCCCCCTACTTATCTCCTCTTTCTCCCCCTCCACTTCAGGTTAAATGTTTATTGCTTCATAATGCTTCCCCCCTTCATTCGTTTATGTTTTTTTTTTGGTAAAACCCATTTAAAAACTGTCATTTCCTTACTCTTAGGTCAGGGTGAATGAGAGACAGAGGACAAGACGTAGAGGCAAAGTGTTCACATCTGTGTATGAGAGAGAGAGAGAGAGAGAGAGAGAGAGAGAGAGAGAGAGAGAGAGAGAGAGAGAGAGAGAGAGAGAGAGAGAGAGAAGAAAAGCTGGGGATAACACAAATCCTTCCCCTCCTACAAGGCTGTAATCGCATTTTTATAATTGACGTATGCGCAGATAGGCGAGCGCTCCCCGATGCTGGTTAATAGCTGCACGAATCAGCAGGCTGCCGGCTTCCTCTTTCTTCACGCACACAGCTAATCACAGCTGTAAAGCAATATCCGCCTGCTGAATCCCAAATTCAGCCCTCTTTGCGTGTGTGTATGTGTGGAAGAGTGGGTGGATATGTATTGATTGTCAAAACTATGTCCTTGTGTATAGCTTGGATGTATAGGAGAGGGAAGCTATCAGAAAATAGAATGGTTGACACTACAATGTTGATGCTATGTGTTGTTTCCTCTTGGGAGTATGAATCTTCACATTAACTTTATGTCGGAGTGAATCTGATCAGGAGAAACACTTATTATGCATCTGAGTGTTTGGACTGATGGTGGCACCAGACAAAAAGGTCACAAGGTCCAAAATCCAGAATCCAAATTGGGTTTCTTCCTCTGGGAAACAGGAACATACACACAGCCATTAGTTTGTCAGATTTGATGGTTACAAACACAAAGAGGCCATCACAGGCTAACCTTCACTCCAAGGCAGAGGCAATTATCATCCACATACTGTCAAGTAACTAACTACCTTTTCTTTAAATGCTACTGCAAATGTCAGTTAATGTCAGCTGCCTTCCATTAAACATGGCCGAAACAGAGAGAAGCAAAGATCTTTCCGGATACAAAAAACAGAACTTTCGATTGAGTCTGAAGGTAAATCACCAATAACTTCTTTTGGACCTTGGTGGTAGATAATTAAAAGAAATTTTAAAAAGGCCCGTCTGTGCCTGAGATCTCCGGTGAGCAGTCTTCTGAATAGACTGCGGACCGTGGCAGAAATAAAATAGTACTGTTTGACATTCAAATAATACACTCTGCAAGACAGGCAGTGTCTTGCAGAGTGCTGCCACAGGCAGACGGCCATGTGAGAGCAGCCTGTCTGGTTTTAAACAACCACTATGGAACAATGACTTGCAGGCTAAGAAGTGTTGTGTAAGAGTCCAAGGCCTTAACAGAGCCAGGCTCTAATGCAGTGATAAATAATAACATTCAATCTAATGAATACATCTATTCTAGCTGGGAACATCTGTCTGGAGACTAATTGAGTTCTTATGCACAAGTGAAATGTGAGTCACTCTCGACCATTTAGCCATAACAAGTTGAATATGAACATATATGTGCCTTAAAATCATTGCATCTGCTGAATGATGATACACCTATAGTAATTAAAAGCTGGTAGGAAATTGTACAAATATTTCTTTTTTTTCACTATTGTGTGTTTTGCAGCACTGTAGAGAAACTATTCGCCTCTTATGGTAAAGCAGCTTATGTTGTGAAATTCCAATCCTGTGTCTTTGTGTGTGTAACACACAAGTGTAACAAGTGGCATCAGAAATCCAGGGGGGTACCGAGGTAGAGTGGGTCGTCTACTAATTGGAAGATTGGCAGGTCGAACCCTGGTGTCTCTACTATACATGTTGAAGTGTTTTTGGGCAAGATACTCAACTGCAAATTGCTCCAGAATGCTATGCCATCGGTATGTGAGTGTGTGTGTGTGTGTGTGTGTGAATGGCATGTAGAGTGAAGTGTTTTGAGTGTTTGGAAGATCAGAAAAGTGCAGTCCATTTGCACAATATTACGTTTTTTCATAACAGTTTTAAGCAAAGGGGCATAAATTAGGCAGTTTATGATACAAGACTTTAATTATTTACATTCTATTGACATCTCAGCTACTGTACACTACTGTGACTAACATATTTTTGTAAGATATTTTTAGTTCAACATTTGCTACTGTCGTTTTTACTGGTCTTTCAAAAACAAGAGAACATTCATTCTTTATTTTGCTGTATTGTTGTGTTCTGTATATATTTTATGTTACAGGAAATATCTTTGTATTTTTGTTTTTTGCAAAAATAACACTATTTTTTTCTCTTGTGTCTCTGACTGCAAGTCAAGTTCCCCATCTGGGATAATAAACCGACTGAACTGAACTGACCTACATGATTTTGGCTGCATTAGAATTTATGCACATGTAAGCACAAGTCAGAGCTCACAAATAACACTCTGCTCAGAAATGCTTGAACGGTATGTCTGATTTATACATATATTTGAATATTTCTAACATCAAGGTGAGAGCAGATGTAAGTGGGAGCATTGTGATGGTAAGGCAAGAAGGAAAGGAGTGTAAAAGAGAGGGGGAAGAGGACATGTGAAGGGCAACAAGAAGAGGAACAAGAGATTCATGTGTAGAAAAAATATTCTTGTGAGTGAATGAAAGGAGAGGGACGAAAAATAAAGAACAGGAAGGCGGAGGAGAGGGAAGAAATCATATTTGAGAAGGTAAAAAAGTTATCAAGTGTAAGCAGGGAGTGTAGTCCATGAAACTATGGTGTAGCAATATTAATAACTTGTGTTAGTTGCATAAATACTTACTTACATATCTCTTAGGAATTGTATAACTTACACACCAAGCCACTTGAACGATGCATCAATAAAAGGCGACTCTCATTAACCTTCTGACCTGTAGCTACAAGCTAGTAAATCATGAGGCTTTCACTGCTTCTGCATTGACTTTTACAACATTACACCGACTCTTGAATATAGCTACTGTAGCAAGCGAGTACTAACTGTTATTGTTAGCATTAACCTAAATAAAACTAAATTGAACAACCTCTTTATAAACTTCAATAATCAGTGCATGGTAAAGCTAGTTAGCCATGTAGAGCAGTATTATAAGTATAAACATAGCAAGCTGTTCTTTATTTCATAATCAGTTACTTGGACAAGCTACTGCCAAAGCTAAAGGTTAGATTTCTGCTTTATTGCACAAACAGATCAAACACAAAGCAGGTTATCACCACTAACATTAACCTAAACGTATATAAGGTGGAAACCTGTTTTACAGCATTTTCAACAGTGAATGTGTAGTGCTTGACAGTTTTAAAAGTAACCCCAAAAATAATGCTAATGATATGCTAACTCATGTCCTTGACAGTAAAACTAGGTAACTACTGTAGGTAATAAGCTAGTTAGCTAGGCATGCTTAGTTAAGTTAGCAGCTTACATTCAAGTCACATTGTTTCACTTGCACTAAACATTACTCGAAAGGTAATTTTTTTACGACAAGGACTGAGTGTTGGGCTCTGAGTGCAAAATGTGGGTAACTTACATACTGTGCCTGAATGCTTCCTGTGTAGACGTTGCTGTTCTGCTAATGTGCTACTCTCCTAACGTGCTGCTCTGCTAACGTGCTGCTTAAGCTACGCCTCCTGTGTCAACATGGCATTACACTTCAGCTTATGTATTTCTGTTTTTTGAAAGGCATCAAACCTCCTTTAGAGACATCAGTCCAACTAAAGCCCCATGAACATCACGTTGGCATATGGTAGAATCAGAAACTTGTGGCTGATTGGATATTCTCTGTTTGGGGCAGGAGTCAGTCCCAAAACTGGACTGTGTTGAAGAAACAGAGAGAACCAAACGTTCCAAAATGTAAGAAGCTATTAGTTATGTCACACCATCCAAATTCATGTAATCAAGTGCTGCATAATAAGGAAAATATCCATTTTGCTGTACAACCACTGGCAGCCACCATGTCACAAAGCTTAAATTGTCACTTTCTGTTTCCGCTGCTTCATCTACAGCTCAGAACATACTGTCATTAACATGCTCCAACTGATTGGCCAAAAGGAGGACTGCATGTTTAATGTTAAATTGCATTACCAGTAACCGCTCTGGGGCTTCACAGAGAATAAAAAAGGAGGAGACTGCAGGAGCAATGGATATGGAGATGAGAGGAGGTGCGAGGCGGACACAGAGCTGCAGTAGATGGAGTCACAGATGAGGTGAACGTGGAGGGGAGATTAGAGGGTAAGTGGGAGGCTGGTAGTTGCAGAGGGGGGAGAACGCAGTTAAAGCAGCACGTAATTGTTCTTCATGCCTGGGTCTCCAGCGAGCCACTGCCTGGTCCAGTCCCAGGAGGCTAAAAGATGTGTGTGTGTGAGTGTGTGTGTGAGTAAAATCCACAATCTGAAACCTGGGATTTGGTCAGAAAGGGAAAGAATGAGTCACTGTATGGGTTACTGTAAATGTGTGTACGTGTGTGTGTGCTGTCTGTGTATCGTTATATGCCATGCATATCACGTTACTGTGTGTTTTCTGTACATAGTGTATATTGATTCCACCATTACAAAATATGCAACCGCACGCCTGCATCTGCTGAGTGTATGTGTGTCAAACAGAAAGGGTACATATGTGTGTGTGTGTGTGTGTGTGTGTGTGTGTGTGTGTGTGTGCGTGTCTGTATGAATGTATGTGTCTTCATTTCCAGTCAAGGCGGAGGTCAAAGGCTGTGCTTGAGGGACAACAACAGCATGACTCAACACTGCTCCTTGAAAATGTTTAATTCACCCAACCTCGCTCATCACCTGAGACGAGTCAGTGAAGGAGTGAGAGGAAAGAAGGAAAACTGAATGAGGAGAATACAGTCAAGTGCGTCATTGTGTCAATTTTTAAAATTATGTTTTGTTCTTTCTGATGTTTGTACTGTTTTGTTTACCCAGAAAATATCATCCATAATGTCTGCAGACACTCACTGGACACACTCACCTCCATCTCCACTACTCTCCATCAGCTTCTTAACTTTATTTTACTTCACTTTGTCCTCAATCATCATCCTCAATCAGTTCTCAAAAATGTGGAAACATCACAAGAGCTGATTATTATTTTATTTTATTTAGCTTTTCTAGGGTTTTTTTTCATTTCAAACCAAACAGAAAAAAGTCTCTTCACAAGTGAACTTGATAAGTGAAAAATTGCCCAATTTAGCTCACCTTTAGGAATATACTATATTACACAGTATAGTATACTAGATATTACACAATCATTTTCAGAAGGAGCACTGGCATTGAGAAGCAACTACATGCTGTCTGATTAACAAACATTTGGTGAGTCACATTTGGTCAGTTACATTACGTTTAAACATATATGTTTTAAAAAGGTAGAAAAAGTCAGCACATTGTAGCTTCCTAATACAGGTATAATTAAGTTGGATATCAAGAGTGACGTTTTGAGCCTCAGACTAAAGAAAGAAAGTATAGTCACCATGTTAAATAGATCAAGACTCAGGTGTGCATATAAGTGTAAAGAAGATAATACAACACATAATAGTGTGTATATAAAAAAATGTATAATAAAATGTAAATACTTATATGTACAAAAGATCCATAGACATATAGATGGAGCACAATAGCAAAACATCTGGACAACAGCCATCATAACATCAATATGGCTAGATTTAAAAAAGAGGTGCCTCTATATTCTAAAAAAGATATTCCTCACTTTTTGCACAAAATATATAGATCCACACTACAGAAAAACCCATGGAATGTAAGAGAGCACCATGTCATATATGAGAATGAGGATGTGGATCAGGACCATAGTCTATTTCATAACAACAGTAAGTTAACAGTCACAGGAATGGTAATAAAGTCTCCATTTAGACCTCTACATCTACGAGAGCATTTAATGGCTTCAATGCCAACATATCAGAGAGTGGTTATGTTGTGATGGGCTTTTTTTTTAAATGGACAGCAACTGGGCTCATTATATCCTGATTGCGAACGGCACATCTGTGTCCTGTGATCCTAGTTTTGAGTGCTCTAGTTTGTTTCCAATATAAGCAACACCACACAGACATTTAAGCAATGAGCAGACGTGTTTCTGCCTTTATAGATTCATCGTTTTGGTACAACACCTGTTTTTTTAATTCCAGATGTGTGTGTCCACCATAAGACTTTTTATTAAAAACGTAATACAAGTACTACTGTTTCTACCATAGTTCTACGTCTCCCAGCTGCTTGATTGTACAGTTCATGATTATTCCTCTCTCTGTCAGATACTGTAGACCTACTCTCTTTCTTAAAAGGACAGGGGTTAAATTAATTCAATGCTGGAGAATCTATGACAGTTTGATTTGGTATGATCCAGAGTGTGTGTGTGTGTGTGTGTGTGTGTGTGTGTGTGTGTGTGTGTGTGTGTGTGTGTGTGTGTGTGTGTGTATTTGCACGTATATAGTCGACGGAGCCACTGGAGCCTCCGCGGATTCCTTGTGTTGCAGCCTGCCTGCAGTGATAAGCAGATGATGAAAGCCTGTGTGTGTGTGTGCACGCGTGTGTGTGTTACCTGAGCCTGCTGTGTGTTGTTAGACGAAGGGAGAGGGTTGGACACCATTGGTCCAAAGATGTCCAGTTCATCGCTGATTGGCGCAGCGCTGCCCGAGCCCTTCCCACCAACCTCTGGAGCATCTGAGAGAGAAATACAGAGAATGTTTTATTATTGCAGAGATTAGATTTTTTTCTTTTAATACCAAGAAAATCTAATAAGAGTTTCATTTGCTGTAAATTTTGGATATTTATGACACCTGCTATAATCCCTGTATAATCCCTTTTTCTTATTTAGCAGGTGATTAATTATGTTCTCTTGAGGTATATGCTGTAAATAACCTTCTGTACATTTTGTAACTAGGAGACTCAGTGTCAGGTAAATTCATTGAGAGGCAGAAAGGTAGATTAATACACACAGAATATGTGTAGAGCTGGCAAAAAGAAGTATTATCAAATATGACCTTTACAGTACATAAACATGCAAAGTGCATTTATAAGATTTATGCATTCACACACATTTCCAAGTTTAATTTGCAATTACCACGCTCGTTAACGAGAACATCCTCAAGAAAATTCTGATGACTGCACTCGTTCACAAGTTGAAAAATGACTTCATTCACGCTCCTCTTTTCCCTCTTTCTTGCTAATTAATTGCCTGTAATTGCACACACAGTTATTTGACATGGTGACACAGTGCTGGTTTAATTTTGGACGTTTTCATTAAAGTTCAGTTGGATTAACAGGATCCTAATATTGTAGAACTCTAACAAGACACTTACTGTATGTCAAAGAGTTTAAAGAAAAAGCTTTGGAAATATGTTTCAAGATGTAGAAACAGGGTTCTTCCTGTATCTTCTGGCAAAATGCAGCAGATGCTTCTCTGCTCAAGGACTGAAAACTTCCAGTAGAGAAAAAAGGGGACTGGAGCACACCCATTAATTTACAGCCTTTAACTCTATAAACAAACTAACATTTCAACATTACTAAATCTTCATCAGAGTCAGAGACCTGGTTTACACAGAGCATTAACATGTGTCTCAGGTGATCCGATCACAAGTGGACAGCACTAAATAGAAGTGTAAACGACCTCCGAGACGTATCGTAATCCGATCACTCAAACCGCTTGTCGAGGTGTTCTGGGACACATTTAACCACATATGTTTTGTAGTGAAAATGCTAATGATGTGTCCAGATGTGTCCCCAACCAGGATGTAAAAGGAAAATATGTCATCAAACACCCAGCTAGAACCCAGTTCTGCTTAAGGTGTCTTCTCGTTAAATGGGAGTTTTTCCTTGCTGTTGTTGCAAAGTACTGTTCATGGAAGAATGTTGGATCTCTTCAAATTAAATGAAAGAGTACAGTCTAGACAGTCTAGAAAAGTGTCTTGAGATAACTTTTGCTGTGATTTGGTGCTACATAACTGATTGATTGATTGATCAATCAATTCAGGACTTCATGTTTGTTTTGGTTAACAGTTGAAAGAATGGAGATGAACACAGATGTATGTGGTTGCAGTAATCTGAACAGTTAGAATAGCTTGTTGTTCTTAAAACATTTTAACATTTTTTTAAGACCACACTAACAACTAATCGGGCGCTTGGCTGACTGATGTAATAACTTTAAGCCAGGCCATTTGACCTAGCATAAGTGATGTAGGTAGCAACAAAATCTGGACACAAGTGCTCAGCTTGAGACACATAATAACGACAGGCGTGAACAGCAATGTGTCTCGGCTGTCCACTTGTGATCGGATCACCTGGGACACATGATAATGCCTTGGGTAAACAGGGCCAAAGTGGACAAAGATATGAGGCGAGGAACATAGTCTACCTAGACCAGGTGTACAATTGTCATTGGATAACTGGTTGAACAGGATTTCAAATCTATTGGATAATGAAGCAAAGGGAGGAAGATGCCACAGTGTCCAAGTGCCACACCGTGGACAAGAGAACATCCGTCAAGGATGACAAATTAGAGGAAACGTGACAAATTCACTTCTTCATTTATGCCAAAGGGCTCCACCGTGTTCAGAGTGTGAATCCAATACGTGGAGCAGTGCAGATGATGTCACCACCTCTAAGTAGAGGGTGGTAGAGGGTGATTTTATTCCTATTCCCCAGAACTTTAATGATGCTGCAGAGCCATGGTTAGTCTGCATATTATGTCCAGCAATTGTATAATCCATGCTTTGTGTAGGTGTTGCAGTCTTATATTCAGATGTGCAAATCTTTAAAGCTCTTTGTGTTTGTTTGACATGAACTAAACCACAGGGACATTTCAGCATATAGACAATATGTTAATGAAGGATATAATGGAGTATTATTTTTACCAGTATATGTAAAGTACTTGGTGATTGACAAGCTAGAACATTGTGCAGAATGGCCACAGCAGTAAAAATCTGAGGGTTGATTAGACAGCTGGGTGTCAGAGTGACACTAGAAAACCAACTACTGTATGTCCTCTGATGAAGACACAGCAGTGTTGAAACAATTAAAATCTGTAAATGAATCAGTGTTCTCCAGTCGCTCCTTTTTTCCTCTAGATATTTCCACGTGTCAAAATATTTTGACACGTCATGGCAGCACAGGTGTAGCTAATAACAGTAATGATGGCTGCAGTCCATTGAGGCGTGCCAGATGCCCTGGGTGTGTGTGTTTACTCACTAACATGGTGAATGTAGATGGAGCGGAGCCATCGTTATTGTTAATAATAAGTTTTAATAAGTTTGTTTCCTGCTCTGACAAGTTCAAATGTCTGCTGTGAAGAAGTCTGATGTTAACTTTTGAAATCACAAAATGAATTACATGACATATTAATGGTAAGATCATTTGCATTCCATTTCCATGTGATTTTGTGCAGGTAAAATGAGTCCAACCTCTTTTTATTTACCTCCTGATTGCCAAATTTGCCACATATGAGAAAGCATAATGTAAAAATGAGTATGAACCAGGCGGGGAGTTCTGGTCCTCTGCAATGAGGCCAACGCAGAAGTAACTTAGAACTCCATTCTATCAAAAGGCCACCAGGGGGCGACCGTTTTGTGTTCAAAAGGACTTCCGTCTCCATACAAGTCAATGGAGAAAACTTCTCACTTGATTTCTAACCTCAGTAAACGTTTTCAAAATGTGTTTATGGTCTCAATCGCTAGTTTAAAGCCTTCTTCAATGCAGTATGATGTTCATTTGTGATATTTTGGCCTCTCTGATTTTACATTTGACGATAAAGCAGGGTATGCATTAGGGCGTGGCTACGTCGTGATTGACAGGTTGATTGATTCACATGTTCAGGAGGCCGGACAGATTGACTGTATGGAAATAGCCTGTTTCACACCGACAGTTTTCTCCAATTTTGTGGTTATGGTTCGAGATCCAGCCCTCGCAAACTCCCCCGCTCCGTCCTCTTGCTCCTCCGGATGCCCATATAAGTCGAATCCGTGTTCTTTTTTTCCCCAACATGCAACTCAAATTTTCCAAGATGGCGCTGCTCAGATCTGATACTATTGGCCTCAAAGCAGCAGTCCATAAACCAATGGGTGACGTCACGTCTGTTACGTCCATACAGTCTATTATGAACTGCAACAGAGCTGAACAAACTAATGTTAACAGACCGAATTGACGTAAGCCTCATGTCAAAACAGACCTGAGGACAACAGGCGTTAACTCAAAAACGAGGTATAATTTCTTTTAAATGAAGCCCATTGACCATGATTTTCCAAAAAAATGTAAAATCTTGTGTTAATAAGTCAGAATGAAACAGGTCAAAAATGTCTAACACAGAATTTGGTGATCATTTATACCATGTGCTTTATAAACTGTCAAACCGAGTCAATTTTGACCAGGGAAGACAAAAGTTGCATGGTCAACAGGAAAACAACGGGAGGTATGACTGAATAACATATGAATTAAACATATAGGATAGTTGGCCAAAGCTTTACAACACATGAGGGATGCCAAAAACACAATGACTGTAATAGCTAATAACAAATAGACAGACAGTTCTAAAGAAATTTCTCCCTGTTTCCAGTCTTCATACTAAGCTATGCTAAAAGATAAAAAGTAATCAGATGTCCCAGAAATGTTAAAACTAGTCCTTTAAAAGTAATGTACACTGCAGCCTAAATGGTTAATCTCTTACTGTTTTAAAAAGTAAGAGCTGCTTACTTCCCAAGAACACTTTAAGCCTCTTGTCATCTCTGATGGGTAAACTGTCTTTTTGTTCTTCAAACACATGAGATAAATTAAAAGTATGGTAATATTCCAGCTTATCCTGAAGTTGTTTTAACTACAGTATCATCGTGGAGACTGTTATCCAGACAGAGATGTGTTTCCATGGTGTTGAAGAAGAAACCCCCCAGTACACAATATACAGTACTGTATGGTAGACACAAAGAGGGAGACTGTGATGGAGGGGCAGAAAGGCAGAGGAGGAGGGTGAGAAGGGGTGGTGTAGTAGTGAAAAGGGAAAAGGGAGTAAACTGTGTGTTTGAGAGCCAGCGAGCAGCGGAGGTCATTTATATAACCACAGTGATGAAACATCCATAATTTAGCCCCTTTTAAAGTGTGAACAGGACTGAGCTCCTTTAGCCAGACAGCGGGGTACAAGGAAAACCATTTACTGTGAGACGGCGAGGAAGACCACTCGACATCCTTTTTAAAACCACTTAATGAAACTCATTTTACAAGAATTACTTTGACTGTGGCGTCTTCCATCCCTAAAATTTAAACTATTGATTTCTTCGCCCTCCATCCATCCTTTGACGCCCGCGTGTCATTTATGAGGCTCGGCTGTTATTTTGATTGTTAAATCACTTTGTAAATTGCTGTTAAAGAGGGCTCACTGAATAAAGCCTGTAATGATGATGATTAGTGCTTTAGGGGTCTGACAAGAATGACAGGTGTGAGTCACACTGTAACATATTGAACTGGAGAGAGAGAGAAAATAGGATTTCATGTGCATAAATTACCCTCCTATCACTCTAATCCACTCCTCTCTTACCAAAAAACTCATTCACCCATTGCCATGGAAATGAGCTGGAGGGAGAAAAGGGCCATCATCATCATCACCACCATCATCATCATCATCATCATGTCGGGCAATGTGCCCACCATCCTTTATTATGGGATGGGGCCGCTTCTTGAGAGTGCTCTCAACTTCACCATGGAAACAGACCAATAGTTCAGGCTGGGGGTGTGTTTTATAATCATCCCCGAACACACACACACACACACACACACACACACACACACACAGAACTTCCCAGTGATACAGCGACCTCATTCAGCAGTAGGGGGCTGTCACATTCACGGTTCGACTATCACCGCGAGGGGTAAAATATCTGAGCTGATTAAACGCCGAACTGATTCTAATTCTTCACCCCGATCCAAACATTTCACACAAATACATGCAAACATTTTCTATGATTATCATCCACGCTTTCTACTGAGAGTCGCCCCAGCGCTCAAAATGCTTTTCCATCCTCTCCATAATGAAAATTCACTGGTTCTTGGCCTTTGAAGTATTGGTACAGCCATAAACTGAAAGATATGTTAATTTAGCCCCCCCTCCCTCCCATTCATTCCCAAAACACAAGTCACAACTAGGGCATGAAATGAAGCTTGTCCGCTCCCCTGCGAGTGATTCTGGGAGCGAGAAAGTCCTGGAAGGGAAAGCTCAGTTGGTGACTGCCATCATTAGCTGCTGGCAGGAATAGTCTTTATAGAGGAGGGGAAGTGTGGTTGACACATAATATTCTGCTTATGTTACAGTATGTTTGTTTACAGGTGATAAAGAAAGCAAGACACCAGCACCTGCTTTTTTGCAATGTTCCCCAATATGTGTATTAATATGAAACGGGGACCAGAAAATGTGGTCGTTGCGGTCTGATGTTTCCATGAAACTTCTGCCAGATATTATTTATGGTGTTTTTTTTAGGGAGGGAGTCTGTGTTATGCAAAAAACAACCTGCATTTCCACAAGTTATGTAACCAGATATTAATGTTCCCTTGAGCCAGGCCTCTGGACAGCAATGGTGGAACATTTGCAGGCAGTTTAAGCGTGTCAATACAAGCTTGTTATGGACCTTCATTGTTTTGGAAGGTCTTGTTTTATATATCTTCTTTCATATTTACATAGAATTCTTACCTATACATAAAATATGTAGCTTTTTGTTGTTCATTCATTTGACTTTATTCACTCTAGGCCTGTCACCATAACTACTTTTGTTGGACGCTACATTGTCTCAGAAATAATTGCGATAAATGATATTATTGTCATTTGAAGATCATTTTATACCACTGATATAATGATAATATAATAGTGTAATTATGCAAAGGGGGTGGGGGGTGGGATTGGAGAGTGGGTGCTACACTTCTCTAAAAAATGATCAAGGCCATGTCCATGTACCATATGATAATGACATTATTGTATGATAAGTCGATAATCATTGTGACAGACATTTGTTTACAGAAATGGACAAAATGCTTGTAGAATATTTGGAATATGGTGCACAAGCAGGTGGAAGTTAAAAAAGGAATCCCATGAAGGAACTGATCTTATTTTGCCATTAAAGTCTTAATTAATGACCCACTGCTGAGCAGTTATTTCCCTAATCATTTTTCTCATGAAATCATCATTTATTAGAAAGAGACTTCTGCTGTCCACTTGGCAAGGATGAAAACTGAAAGCTTACAGAGGGATGCGGCTGGTCTGATCATTATTTTAGTCAAGTTGGAGTTTTATGTGCTCCCTTTTGACTCATTGCGAAGGAAAAACTCATTTTTATTGATCTGTCTGACAACTTAAGAATGGGCTCATCACTTTAATACTAATAATATAAAAATGATTCTAGTTTCTTTGTGCATAAGAGCTCATATAGTTAAGTGATACATTTACATCAGAAATCTTAGTGTGTGTGTTTAAACTTTCAGCACTCAGTTAAAGGTGTTGGAACTATCTGACCTGGTAAGACTGCTCTTAGATTGTTGAAAGTAACACATTCACTTAGTCAGACATGAGCGTGACATAAAGAACTGTGATCACATTTCTATAGTGGTGCATGTCTCAAAGGAGCTATACAATACACCTGTGTGTGTGTGTGTGCGTGTCTCTCTCTCTCTCTGGAGTAAACAAGCCGGAGATGTTTGTCAAAAAATCAATATGCTTGATCATGCATTTAGGAACAATGTGATCTAACATTTAACGGATGAAAAACAACAACAGAGTGAAAAAGAGGGGAAAAAAACCCTCTAATTAAATTGGAACTGGCTGCTGGCTCCATCCCTGTTAACAACCAAAAAAATGTATGTTTCTCCCAAATTAAAACTACTGAAACAAGACTGGTCCAAACATCTGTAGAGGATGTAAATGCTGGGAATGAAACGAGGACAGTCATGCTGCTGGGTGTGAATACTGCTGCTTGACTTGAGGACACAACATGCAGATGGCATCCTGTTTATGCTGCACCTCTCTGGGAACCAGCGACATTCTCATTGTCCGTCATTTTGATGGGCAGGGTAGTTAAAATTCTGTCATAATCTATTATTACCTGCCATTATAATTTTCTTTTTTTTTTTGATAGATAGAACTTGCTGACATGTGAGCGTCTCCGCCTGTGCAGCAACGTTCATCAAGTCCTCTCTGAACACATGTTATCAGTTGCTTATCTGTTGCTCGCATCCTCCGTCATCAGTCCCTCATTTATCACCTCGTTTATCAATGCCATCATAATTATTGGGCTTTTTAAAGAAACTTCAGACGCTCAGCTGCCGTGGCATTTTGCTACAGTATAATTCGTAGAGACGGCTAAAGTCACCTAAACAACGAGGTTGTGCACGTGAAACTAAAGAAAAGAGAAGAGAAGAGCTAGATAATAGCAAATTAATATGCACACTCGCCACCAACTGGACAGGGGCACGAATAACACCACTCTGGACCTCTTATCTGACGGCATCCTAAATTCTGTACCAACCCACTTTAAATAGAACTGAAACCTGACCCACACTCTAATTAAAATCAGTCTACTACATCAAATACAAAAAGAAATCTCAACTTGATCTTTTTCCCAACTCCTCAGGATCCATGTAGAACCTGATCATGTAATAACTCCCAATAATGTAATAAAAAACCCTCATAACTAAAAATGTTATAAAACATGATAATGTAATAAAGTGCATTTCCCAATAATGTAACGATCTCTGTATACCAATGATGTAATGAATTATTACATTAACAGGAGGATATTACATTATTGGGTTAACCTTAATTTTGCAGAACCTAATAATATAATCATTTCCCAATATTGTAATAACATTATTACATTTTTTATTGAGATATGAGGTGTTCTTTTATTACATTATTGGGAAGTTATTTCATTATCAGGTTCTACAATCCATTTCAACAACTGCAGTGTAAGCAGATGTGATTTTGCACAAATACACTACATGATTTAAAAAAGCTTGTAACAACTTGAGTTGTGTTCATATTGTTGTGGAGGTGTCCGACCTGACCCATACTCGCAAATTACACAGTAGAGTATTCATCTAAATTTGTGGGTGACCCGTCAGGTACCCGAATCCATGCAGGGCTTCTGATTTTTTCGTCATTGTTTAAAAAATTCACTCAATGACAGAAAATATTCAGTTAAGGCGACCCCTGCTGGAAACCAGTGTCAATTCAGCTTGTCAGGACTATTCCAGCAGAGAGGGGCGGAGGTAAAAGGGGCAGAGGTAGAAGTGACAGACATGCAGAGAGAGAAAACTTATTGACCCATGAATAAAAGTTTTTGAAATTGATTCAGTAGCATCTGCAGAGATCTATTTTTGGAAGGATGGAACAGCAGTATTTACACTCCAAAACAACCTCAAACCAATTAATTCAATATGAATTTTTGTGTCGCTGTAGTCATAAGGAACCTGCTTCATATTAGATACTTGGCTAACACTGTCCACATTCTTGCAAGTGTTGAGAAATATCGTGTGGAAACTCTTATCTGGATGGTCTAGCGATGTTGTTTATTACTTATACTCAGCACAGTTTAACTCAATTACAATAAATTGACAGAAACAAACAAACGAAGGGACAAAGTGTCTGTTTGACAGCTGCAGACTGAGGTAACCAGAGACACAGAGGGACGGAAGGTAGGAGGAACGAGGAGGGGGGGGGGTGCTGGAGGCGCACTGCCACGTATTTGACTTATTGATTATGTGTGAAATCTCATCCACTCGACATGGCTGCAAGGTGTGTAGCATTGGTTATTTATAGCGGGGGCATCTACTCTCACTCTTCCCATGCTGCGGTTGGGAATTTTTAATCAATGCTGTGTCCACCGGCTCTTTCTTCTGTCATTGCAGCTTCACCCTCAGTATATCGTCTAATACTACACAACCCTGCACTGGAACAACACAACGTGATTGGATATTACACATTTATGGTGAAAACGCTCAACACATTTCTTCTTTTTTTTCTGCTTTGTTTTTTTTTTTTTCATTCAGGATTCAGGTCAATAAGCATGGGGGTTAGAATATTGTGTTGGTTAGTGGGTTCTCAAAATGTCACAGGTTTGAATCCAGCTTGTAACCTTTGCTGAATGTCATATCCTCTGTGTTTTCTATCGTTCCAGCTACTCTGTTGTTGTGTTTTTCAATACAGCTGAAATGCAATTAAAATGCATGCACGCAGAAATAAATGAGACACAGTCACGCCTCTGAATGATGTCCATATAGTCCTAAAGAGATGCCAAAATAAATATAATGACTTTAACCTTTAGCTAGTTCTGCTTTGTTTTGACTCCTTTCATTTACATGCTTATGACATATAATTACATATAATCACATATCTTAACTAGATGTCATATATTGTCATTTCCACTATAGGCTACTCAGAAATGTCATCAACAGGTATCTGTAGACGGAGTAGTTTTTCATCAGTTAGTCTATGATAATAGAATTTTTTTTTTTAAAGAACAGGTCAAGCCTTTGATATGATTGCATCAGACTGGAGCTATCTCAGTCACAGTTTAGGTGTTTAGGTATTTCACCTCATAAATGGTCACATACTGTAGTTTTTTATTTTACACAGCAGTGCTTGCACCTCAATGTATTTCAAGAATAGCTACATTACCTAAAATCAAAGTTGGTAAAGAAGCTATGACGAGCCCTGACAACCCAATGTCTTTTATAAACAGGCAGAATATCAAGTTATAACTGAGCAGTCTGGTGTGTGTGTAGTGTCACATAGTGTTTCACATGGTTTAATGAAGGTAAACATATTGAACTGCCATCTAATTGCATTAGATTGTACTGGCGTACCTACAGTAATAACGTGGCCAGTAAGTGTATTTTTTAACCAAAAATGCTCCATTCAGTAGCTGCATTTAAAACTGGCATCAAAAATGAGGATTAACACGGTTACAGTAGGAACATTTGTAAATCAGTCTGCATTCATCTATGAATGAATGTGGGTGATTCCTACAGTTTGATGTCCACAGCTGTTTATACTGTATGAAAAGCTCCTTCACTTCATTAAACCTCTGCAGTATCTGAAGGCAGCAGGACTGATGTGTTGATAAATCCTCAGCACAAACACACACACACACACACACACACACACACACACACACACACACACACACGCACGCACACACACACACACACACACACACACACACACGCACACACACACGCACACACACACACCTCTGCACACATCAGACTGGTCTGTTAAACACGCTATTCTGCCTGATTAAGTGGGATTACCGAGGCTCATCAATCCTGTGCATCATTGCCTCATTGCCAACTTTATTTTTAGCAAAAGTGGAATCTCATGTTTTATTCCAGAAAATGCATCACAGTGCAAACGCTGCTGTCACGTCAGTTACAAAACGTTGTAACTGACGTGACAGTTGAAATGAAGTAGAATTGAACCTGAGAAGAAAAAAAAGCAGCTTCACCAACATATATTTTTCTGTAATCATTGTTCTATAAAACCCACTCAATGAGCCTCTGGCTATAGGTTTGTTGTTCTGTGTGTTCATGTCGTGACGCTCTGAACAATAGAGACAATGAGGTGGAATACAGACAAAGAGGATGTAAGGTGACTGGCAGTTACATGAAAGAAGAGAGACCAACACTGTCCCTGTGTGGAAGACCTGCCACTTTATACCTACTGATGATTACAACACGGCCTGTAGTCTAGTTTTTGTTGTAAGAAAAAAGGTTATCAATGAATATGTTCAATATTTTCATCTGCTGCAGATCCATCAACGATCACATCTGGTTAATATCCTGATAAAAGACACTTTCCTTTAAACTTAGTCTCACATATGCATCTACATTGGTCAGATAGCAAATCTGATTGTAATCTGTCCTGGTTTGAACTGGATAGATGTAAATCAGAGCCAGCTCTACTGCAGTTCAGAGGGTGGTGATAATACATTTGAATTTGTTTGATAACAGCCAAAAACACCAGAATAAGAAAAACTTGTACATTTCAACACTACACCACCTTGTTAGAATTGTAATAATGGACTTATTAGTTTAAATTGTCTTCACCAGCTCTCATTCTCACTACTTAGATTTATGACCAGCTGAGGACAATATCCCAACAAAGACCATCTAAAATCCAATGAGATTTTTCATAAATAATTTGTTTTCATTCAGTAAAAATAGTTTCTATTCAAGTGAGTAATACTGGGAATAAAATATAATATCCTGCTAGGTTACAGAAAAAATGATTAATTTATAATAATCCCCAATTCCCCCAGAGAACAAAATTCTTTCTGTTTGAAATCCACCTCAAATCATACTCAGATATTCCAGTATGTGACTGGACTGTTGGGTGGATTTAACTGTAGTCTGCTCACAGTTATGTCATGCATGGCGGTCTGAAGCCACTAATGATGTATTCACTGCCAGTTAATATAATAAGTCATCAAAATGTAACAAAAGGTCTCTGTACATGACTCAAATAAAGCCTGACAGCATTCAACTTTTCCCCTGATAATGTCAAGACATTATTTAACCTGAAATAATTACACTGTCAATTTAAAGAATGTTATTACATCAGCCAGCATAACTGGTTTCATGTATATATCTGACACATTGACAAGTTATTATAGTGGAAGTTGGGAGAGGGGGTTTGCTCGTGTCTTACCCAGGCCCAGCAGGTCCACAGCTGCCTCTGTACCTTTCTTGGGACTGGCTCTGCACTCAGACTGCTGAGAAAATAAAAAGAAAGACAAAGAGAAAAGGTAAAAGGAAATGATTTAGTATCGTCCAATTTAACCCGGCTCACACTGATGTACTCTTAATTTCACATCATTATACAGACAGGCAATTACGTGCAAGGACTTGACCTGTCTGTTGAAGTTTTTACACAGAGAACCAATACTGACCTTTATTAAAAAGCTCACTAGCTATGATGATGAAGGTTCCTGCCTTAGCACAGCTACAGACTATAAATATATATTGTAATGTAATATGATTACATTTAATTATTGCTTCATTATGCAGGCCAGAGAATATTTCTCAATATATACAATTTCTCTTACATAGTGAGTAAAACTTGATCCTTTTTCAGTGGAGAGTTGACTTGTTTAAAGGTGTTATGTGGAGTTTTTGATCAGTAGTGTCTCTATGGAGCAATGTTTTGTTGACCTGGTCCTTGTTTTTGTGTGTATCTCTTGTTCTATGAATGCAGACACTAACTTCACACATCCCTGCTGATATCCTATGTGCGATTCCACTAATCAGAAACTGGTAGGGGGTGGAAAAACATGTAAAAATGTAAAAAAACAAAAAACAAGACAAATATGCCAGATATAGAAAGGGGATGGGTAGAACAAACTGGCTGTGGATGTAATGAATGGAAGTTTAAAATACTAAAAGAAGAATTAAATGCATTCAGCAGGTTTGTTAGATACACACCATGCATTTTGGTGATAAAGTCAGCATTTAAAGAGAAATGTGAATACTTAAAATTAAACTCCACAGGGTATCTTTAATTTAAGGAAATTAGTATAATTAAAAAACGACAAAATTATATGAATTCTGTCAGCTTCTATACTGTTCTGTGTTCTGTATCTAAAATTGGCCGTTAATCTATTGATTGTTTTACAGCAGCGAACAGAAAGACGTGGCTGTAGAGACATAAAAAACACGTACAGGCAAACGATAGCACAGAACAACTCGTCTAAATGCTGTTTCTTTTCTTTCAGTTAATCAATTAGCTAGACAGAAAACCAATCAATGACATATTGATATTTACCTCATCTTTTAAGTCATACATCGAGTAAAAATATGAAACGTTTGCTGGCACACTGCCTTGTACAGTTTCTAATAAGTGGTCATGTAGAGTCTTTACATTAGGTGAAAGAGGGGAGTAGAATTGGGGGAAATAATTAGTGAAAGAGGAAAGTAAGGGAGGAAAAAAAGCAGAAAGAAAGACAGATATAAAGAGAGGAAGAGATGAAATGACAAAGATGAGACAGGAATGAAGAGGGAATGGATAGATATAGAGACTGGAGAGAAATATGTGGTGAGGGGGAGAGAGTATAAAAGGCTGCCACATGGGCCACGAGAGATCTACAACGCTGGTAACAAACCCAATTTCCCCCCAACAAAAGATCGATGGATCACATTAGATTCAATGTCGTCCCAATCTAAAGCAATGAAAACAATTACAGTGTCCACGCCTAATCAAGAATGCATTGGCTGAGAATTGATGTGTGTTGGGACTGCAGCAAAGGCTTTGGTCGTTTATGTACAGCGGCAAAAGGTTGGTTTGTGCCGTGCATTTATATTGAGCAACAGTGAAGTGCAGCTTTACAGGAGTCTATAATAACAGGGATCACAGGGAGAGTGCTAACTAAACCAGTGTGGCTTTACCTAAATGATACAAAATCTGACTTTGTTGCTGTTTTTGTGCGATTAAAGTACGTACAGTACAAGAAGACCAAGCTAGATGTTTAATATTTTCTTTTGAATATTCAATTAACTCAACTGTTAGATAATGTTATTGGCTGTAACATTTATCCATTTCAAGACAGTCACACCTTTTAGCAGATTCTTTAATGGATTTGGATTCAACACAATGCTATCACACCCTATTGCATGATCATGGTCTTCAGTGTTGTTTTAGAGATTTCTTTGTAATTACTTTAACAAGAACAAGCATCAATTCACAAAAGCTGCAACCATGTACATGCATCCACACATTCAGGCATTCACATAACCACACCAACACACCTCCATGGCCAACTTCTGCCAGAAAGTTGCAGTTGCTTTAGTGTCACCACTCCCACCACCACACACCTCTCTTGCCACTTGGCATGAACAGTTAACCAGCTGTCCTTTGGCTCATAACCACCCTTCGCACCACATTTTGTTCAAGTCTGTGAATCCATTTGGAAGTTATGTGCTTTTTTGCAATCGGTCACTGCCATTGACACACCTCCTTTTTAGCCAATTGGCATGAACAAAAAAAACCCTCCTAAGATGAAAACTGTGGCTACCAAAGGGTGGGGGAAATTTTTGTGGTCTGACCGACCAACCAACTAACTATCCAACTTACCAACCAAACAGCCAAACAACCAACCAACTGACCAACCAACTACCTAACCAACCAAACAACTGACCAACCAACCAATCAACCAACCAAATAACCAACTGACCAACCAAAAGACTGATCAACCAACCATGTAAGCTATCGAGCGACTGGACACAGCTATAAGTCTAACAATTTTCTTCTAAAATTCTTCCTAAGCCAAACTCATTGGTCAAGGCATCCACTGTCTAATGGTTAAGGCACATACAATATAACTGCTATTTCCCCAGGGAGTTTTATGGCTTACCTCACTCTCTCCTGGATTTCCTGTCTATATCTCTTCAGTCCCTATAGAATAAACTCAATATACTGCCCCCAAATCCTTGAAACAAAACAAAACCGAAGAAAAAAAAAGCCCTCACATTTGTCAAACACTAATCTGAAATCCTCCACGGAAAAGCGCACACCTCCATTAAGAGTGTTGGCATGTAAAGTGCAACAAGGAAAAAAAAATGTTAGAGCATGTCCATTTGATTTCAGACATTTCAGACTATTGCACAGTGTTACAAAATTGAGATTAAAAAGCCTTTCAATGCAACATCCCACACAGCTGCTGTGGGACAGAGAAGAAAGAAAGAAATATCACTGTGCATAAAAAGCTTAAGTTCCCTGCTGTATGTTCACAAGGATTTGAATAGACATGCTGCCAAAATCCATCTCTAAACTCTGACAGACATGTTGGATTTTTCTGCCTCCGAGCTGGTTATTGAGGAATGGACATCCCGTGTAATTAGTTATCTGGGGTGATGCTGAGTGATGCAACTGACAGACGGCCAGCGACAGGGTGTGATTGGCTGTCAGGGTCACTTCTGTTTGAAAAGAGAGAAAGTGGAACCGGAGGGGAGGCCAGAAATCGATACCCTACCACCCTCCAACAGGTGAATAGAGTCTTCAGTAGATGGTGATGCATGCCGGTGTGAATGAAAAACACTGAGCGAACCCTCTGATGACTCTGCTGTCACATCAGATCACTGTCATCAGAATACATGCCAGACAAACACATCTGCTGACATCTGTCACGCTCAGCGGCTGAGAGGGGGTAAAGTCCGCTGTAAGTTCACCCCTGATGTATGCTCTTGCTGACGCCAAGACGAGAGGAGCGACAGCGAGGCACTGCTGAGTTCCATTTCCCTTCTTTTATCATACTGTGATAAAGATTCAACATCTGATATTACAAAACTCAGGACTTTTTTGTGAAATATGTATCAATTCATATGACAGCCAAATTGGAAACAAACACCAAGGGAGTAGAATAATCAAGATGGGGAAGCAAGCTGTCAGTAATGCTAATACTGTATATAAATATTCATTAAGTACATGAAACTGGACCTAACATCCCATGGGTACCTGTGGCATCTTAATTACATCAAAGCATGAGATAATACTATTATAAAAAGCACTTGATGAGAAGATAAGCAGTGGTTTGAAAGCAGACAGCAGCTTGTGTATATGGAACGTATGCTTTAGTTTGCTGCTTACACTGAGTGGACCGCACAGGCTGACATCTCAAAAGGAAAACAACAAACTGAACATGTACACTGCGGCATGACATTTAGTTTTTGTAGATCTCAACCACCCTTGGCACCCGCACAACAGGTCAAACTACGTGAAAGAAAGCTGCTGTCGAGGCCAGCGAATAACAACGCTGTAATGAGCAAATAATGTGCTCTTCATGGTGAATTTTAAAGGGCACGTTTATCAAAAAAGAATCATTCTGAACTCTGTCTCAAACAATGGATGATTTTCCAGAGATCATTAATAAATACGGCACAAGAAATAATTCCAAAGAAAAATATGTCAATATCTACAGTACAGCTAGAGAACTTACATTTTGATATTGGTTGATATAGAAACTGGCTAAATACTTCCACTGTTCTGCACTCTGCTGGGTCATATCTGAACTTTAAATACTTAAGTAAAATAGTTGAGGGAGTTTGCGGACATTGAGAAAGTTGTTTATTCTTTCATTTCAGCCTGTTTTCATTTTTGCAACACTCAATATTTAACATTCTAAATCTGTCTAAGTCTGCAGTTGGATCCAAAATGCAGCTGCTTGGCTTTTAACTGGAACTAAGAGAAAAGAACACTTCAATCGTAGTGTGCCTTCATTGGCTTCCGATTGCTTCAAAATGCTGCTTACTGCTTAGCATTAAATTAATTGTCTACAAGCTATATCTGTGACCTACTAAACTCATACAGATGGGTGACGAATTACAGGAAAAAACAAGATAAATTGTCATAGTAAGTGTTGGGCCTCTATTTGCTGCCAGAACAGCTTTGGCATTGATTCTACAGTCTGTGAACTCTACTGGAGGGTTGAGCACCGTTCTTCCAAAACATATTCCATCATTGGGTGTTGTGATTATGGTGGTGGAGAGTGCTGCCTAACACGTACGTCCAAAATCTCCAGTAGGTGTTCAGTTGGGTTGAGATGTGGTGACTGTGAAGGCCATGGCATGATTCACATGATTGTCATACTCATCAAACCATTCAGTCACAGGTCTATGGATGGGGGAAAAAAAGCACTTGTCTTTTAATAGCCTTGTATCACATTATGCTGTTTGATTTATTTATGTAATATTTGATCTAATTTGATCTGGTTTTACTTTTTGTTGTATAAACTGTGTCTCATGCTCTTTGCCACTATGTCAAGAAAAGTGCCATACAGTACAAATGGAAGTTAGTATTATTACATCAGTGCTATTTTAATGTGACATTCATTATATTTTGAATTAGACAAATAGAGCTCTTATAGCAGAGTGTCACAGTGTCCCAGTGGTCTGTGCAGTAACAAAGATCTTGCAGGTTCATTGCATCACACACTGTGCAAAATAGGTCTGATAAAATCTCGGTCACAATCTGATGATATAAATTTTGAGGCATATAAGAGATAAATGCATTCTTAATTATGGTGCGACAATGCAATTTTGAAAGAAAAAGAATACAAGCAAGGACACGTTATCAACTTAAATTAGCCATCTGTGGAGTCTGACTATTTTGAAAATATTTGTAAAAAATCAGTTATCATAACTGATAAGCTGGAGCCAGAGCACTAACACTTTAAAAGTTTTTTTTTTTTTTTTTTAATTACACAATGTTGTATCACCCATTTCTGCATCATTTAATGTTATATTCCTATTAGTTGGTTTGTAGCTGTAAGTAAAGGATATTAGTATTATGTAAAATAAGTTGTATAAAGCCTTTTGGAAAAGAAACAAATCTGTGGGTGCAGAGTTAGAATGAAGTTTAGTTAGCACACCTCTGTAACCCACCCTTCATTTCTGCTTGAGGCTAGCAGCTCCAGGCTATATTAGGTGCGACTTGCACCTGAATCCAAGCCCTCTAGAGGAGCGCTGTTCTTTGAAGCCAATTTGACATAGTGGCCAAACTGTGTATTACAATGTCACGTGACCCAACTAACCAATCAAAGAACCAACCAACCCACCCACCAATCAACCAACTAACCAACCAACCAACCAACCAACCAACCCACACACCAACCAAACAAACTAACCAACCAACCAACTAACCAATCCATCAACTAACCAACCAACCAAATGAACAAACAACTAACCAACCAACTAACCAAACAACCACCCTAAAAGACTTTTTCCCATAGACTTACATTGTGACAAAGACGACTAAATCAGTAGATATATTTTATTGAGTGTTAAAACACCTACTAAATTGCTTTTTTCACTATCAGAATTTGATCCATTCAGTTCAATCACATTTCGAAAGTCCAAAAGAGATTAGATCGTTTTACCCTCTTTCAAGTTAGCCAGAGGGCTAAACCAGAAGTAGCCAGCTTGGATAGCTGATGTCGCTAGTGCGCTTGCTCCATGGGTCCAATGATGCGTAAACTATTTGGAGGGGAAGACCTTTTTTGGCTTGATGCACCACTGAGAATCTTTCATAGGAATGAATGGAGCCCAGCCTCCTACGCTGTATCCAATCCTCTTTATGCATCCATGTCTGAATCACCAACCAAACTGTCTGTGGTCAAATTGCATTGTGGGGAATGTAGGTGCAGGTAGGTTTTGACAAGGAGGAAGAATGTATGGAATTAAAAATCTTATATATATATATTTTAAAAGATCAATATCAATGCAACACTATTCATTGGGAGTGCAATGACAACTAAATGGAGTACTGCATCACCAGCTACCACTGCACAAATGATGAAACCTGGAACCCACAAAACTCACAAAGACATACACATACAAACACCTGCAGCTCCCGCTCTATACGGGAGCTGACTACCCATTGAGACTGTACTCAACAGCCTAACACAACACAGCATTCCACTGTCCTCCCTCACACGTACGAGGCAGATGAAACAGACGTCGTATTCTCCGAGGAGAGGCAGAGCGGAGTGACAAACAAAGAGCAAACAACAGTAAAAAGAGGGAGAGGGGAAAAACAAATAGCGTAGAGGGAGAGGAGTGGGAGACGAGGGTTGAAAATTGTTTCCCGGGGAGAGCGAATGGGCGTGAGGGAGGAGAGGAATACAGAAGGACAAATACGAGAGGGACGGGAAATAGAGGACGAATGAGAGCATGAGGAAGAGTAAACATGAGGATGATTGAGGAGGACATGAGACAGACGGCTACAGACAGTGAGGATGACAAGTAAAGTCTATAACGGCAGTGGTGGTGGCAGAAACTGCAGCAGTGATAGTTACACCTTCAGTTCTGAGACAGTTTTATTTACCCCTCACAGATTTTTATTCAACATACATACAAACATTTGTATTCAAAACAGGCTTGTATTCAAAGACCTATGTTTCCCTCTCTGATGATCTTCTGTTTTAATATGCTGTTGCAATAGTTTGTTGTTAATGTGAGCTCAACACTTGTTCAATTCAAAACAATGAATTGTACGAATTCCATCAGTATGACAAAGTAGATATTAAACATATCTAGTTGTGGCTACTTTGTGTTTTGTTTTTTTTTAATCTATGTTAAGAAATTGTCAATGACACAAAAAGCAACCAATTGGGGGAAAAAGAGATCTATTGCCATCTATAACATTGTTGATGGACAGTTGTTTTTTATTGATTGGAATTCTGTGTCAAAATCTGGTATCTTTATTACCCAAAAGGCAACTCAACTCAATCCAATTCAGGTGTGTTATGCTATT